>NC_048304.1:111004909-111151555 GCF_013100865.1 Trachemys scripta elegans
CAGATCCAATCCCCTTGGATCTAAAACAAGGAGAAATTAACCATTCCCCTCCTTCCTCTCACCAACTCCTGGTGAATCAAGATCCAAACCCCTTGGATCTTAAAACAAGGAAAAATCAATCAGGTTCTTAAAAAGAAGGTTTTTAATTAAAGAAAAAGGTAAAAATCATCTCTGTAAAATCAGTATGGAAATTAACCTTACAGGGTAATCAAACTTAAAGAGCTCAGAGGACTCCCCTCTAGTCTTAGGTTCAAAGTACAGCAAACAAAGATAAACACTTTAGTAAAAGGTACATTTACAAGTTGAGAAAAACAAAGGAAAACTAACACGCCTTGCCTGGCTATTTACTTACAAGTTTGAAATAGGAGAGACTTGATTAGAAAGATGTGGAGAACCTGGATTGATGTCTGGTCCCTCTCAGTCCCGAGAACGAACACACTCCCAAACAAAGAACACAAACAACAGCCTTCCCCCCCCCAAGATTTGAAAGTATCTTGTCCCCTTATTGGTCCTTTAGGTCAGATGCCAGCCAGGTTACCTGAGCTTCTTAACCCTTTACAGGGAAAAAGATTTTGGAGTCTCTGGCCAGGAGGGATTTTTATAGTACTGTACACAGGACAGCTATTACCCTTCCCTTTATAGTTATGACACACCCTCCAAATCACAGATAGTGTTGGATGTTCGGTTCCACACTGGCTGTGATTTCTTCCTGGAGTTCTAGGAGAAAACAGAGTTAATAAGACACATGTACCTTTAGACATACTACTGATTATATAAAAACTAACAATGTTTCATTCCAAGAACAATTGTTAATCAGTTAACTCTGGGAAACTTTTCCGGGAGAGTGCATCAGCCACTTTGTTAGAAGCTCCCGAAATGTGTTGTATTTCAAAATCAAAATCTTGGAGAGCTAAACTCCACCGAAGAAGTTTTTTGTTATTTCCCTTGGCGGTATGAAGCCACTGTAGCGCAGCATGGTCTGTTTGTAGTTGGAAATGCCGTCCCCAAACATATGGGCGTAGCTTTTCCAGCGCATACACAATGGCATAGCATTCCTTTTTGCTGATTGACCAATGGCTTTCCCTCTCAGATAGTTTCTTACTGAAAAACACGACAGGATGGAATTCTTGATCCGGTCCTTCCTGCATTAAAACTGCTCCCACTCCTCGCTCGGACGCATCTGTGGTTACTAGCAATGGTTTGTCAAAGTCTGGGGCCCTTAGCACAGGGTCAGACATGAGTGTTGCCTTAAGCTGGTTAAAGACCTTTTGACACTCATCAGTTCACTGAACTGCATTTGGCTGTTTCTTTCTGGTTAGGTCTGTCAGCGGGGCGGCGATTTGGCTGTAGTGGGGTACAAATCGCCTATAATATCCAGCCAAGCCTAAGAAGGATTGGACCTGTTTCTTAGACTTTGGAACCAGCCACTTTTGGATAGCATCCACTTTGGCCTGTAGGGGATTTATAGTTCCTTGACCCACCTGGTGCCCCAGGTAAGTCACTCTGTTTTGGCCTATTTGACACTTTTTAGCCTTAACAGTTAGTCCTGCCTGCTGGATGCACTCAAAAACCTTTTCCAGGTGCTCCATGTGCTCTGCCCATGAATCAGAAAAAATGGCCACATCATCAAGGTAGGCAACTGCAGATTCTCCCAATCCCGCTAGGAGACCATCTACAAGTCTTTGGAAGGTGGCGGGTGCATTTCGCAACCCAAAAGGGACTACATTGAATTCATACACCCCTGCCTGGGTGACGAAGGCTGACCTTTCCTTAGCGGGTTCGTCTAGTGGTACTTGCCAGTACCCCTTGGTTAAGTCCAAAGTAGAGATGAATTGGGCATATCCCAATTTCTCCAATAGCTCATCTGTGCGTGGCATTGGATAGTTGTCAGGATGAGTTACAGCATTTAGCTTACGGTAGTCCACGCAAAAGCGTATTTCCCCATCTGGTTTGGGAACTAGAACCACTGGAGATGCCCATGCACTCTTAGAGGAGCGGATTATACCCATCTGTAGCATGTCCTGGATCTCCCTTTGAATAGCAGTTTTGGCATGAGGTGACTCCCGGTAGGGTGGGGTTCTAATAGGGTGAGCATTACCTGTGTCAATGGAGTGGTATGCCCGTTCGGTCCATCCTGGAGTGGCTGAGAAAATTGGTGCAAAGCTTGTGCACAGCTCCTTGATCTGCTGTTGCTGCAGACGTCCAAGGGTCGTGGAGAGGTTCACCTCTTCCACGCCACCATCCTTTTTTCCTTCGTAGTAGACACCTTTAGGCCACTCCGCGTCATCTGTTTCCTGGGCTGTAAACTGGCAAACGTTTAATTCTCTGGAATAAAAGGGCTTAAGAGAATTAACATGGTATACTTAGGCTTTATGTTGGAGGTGGGGGAGGCTATGAGATAGTTAACAGCTCCTAGGCGCTCCTGGACCGTGAATGGTCCTTCCCACGATGCTTCCATTTTAGGGCCTGGAGCGCCTTTAAGACCATGACTTGGTCTCCTACTTTGAAGGACCATTCTCTGGAATGTTTATCATACCAGGCCTTTTGCTCTTCCTGAGCATTCTTTAGGTTTTCTTTAGCAAGGGCTAAAGAGTGTCGGAGGGTGCTTTGTAGGTTGCTTACAAAGTCTAGAATGTTAGTTCCTGGAGAAGGCGTAAACCCCTCCCATTGCTGCTTCACCAACTGTAATGGCCCCTTAACCTCGCGGCCATACACAAGTTCAAATGGTGAAAACCCTAAACTGGGATGTGGTACAGCCCTGTAGGCAAAAAGCAACTGCTGCAACACTAGGTCCCAATCATTGGAGTGTTCATTTATGAATTTACGTATCCTGGCCCCCAAAGTTCCATTAAAACTCTCCACCAGGCCATTGGTTTCATGGTGGTAAGGGGTGGCAACCAAGTGATTCACCCCATGAGCTTCCCACAGGTTTTCCATGGTCCCTGCTAGGAAATTAGTTTCCGAATCTGTAAGGATGTCGGAGGGCCAACCTACCCTGGCAAAAATGTCTGTTAATGCCTGGCACACACTTTTAGCCCTGGTTTTGCTTAAGGGTACTGCTTCCGGCCCTCGGGTAGCAAAATCCATGAAAGTCAGTACGTACTGCTTTCCTCTGGGTGTCTTCTTTGGGAAAGGACCCAGAATATCCACAGCTACACGCTGAAATGGGACCTCAATTATGGGTAGTGGCTGGAGAGGGGCTTTAACCTGGTCTTGGGGCTTTCCCACTCGTTGGCACACCTCACAAGACCGGACATATTTAGCAACGTCCTTGCCCATTCCCTCCCAGTGGAAGGACTTCCCCAACCGGTCTTTGGTTCTGTTCACCCCAGAATGGCCACTGGGATGATCATGGGCTAAGCTCAAGAGCTTTACCCGATACTTAGTGGGAACTACCAACTGTCTTTGAGGATGCCAGTCTTCCTGGTGCCCACCAGAAAGAGTTTCCTTGTATAAAAGTCCTTGTTCTACAACAAACCGGGATCGGTTCGAAGAGCTGAGAGGCGGTGGGGTGCTCTGCACCGCCGCCCAAGCTTTCTGAAGGCTGTCATCTGCTTCCTGCTCGGCCTGGAACTGTTCCCTTGATGCTGGAGACATCAGTTCCTCCTTGGACTGTGGACTGGGGCTTGGTCCCTCTGGAAGCGATGCAGGTGCTGGGGCTGTTTCCATTGACTGTGAACCGCTGTCCACTGGTGCACTATGTGGTATTTCAGGCTCTGGCTGAGCCTCTTGGGTAGGGTTATCTGCTGCTTCCGCCAGGTCAGGCTCGCTGGTGCCCTCTGGCATTGGAGTTGTAGACGGGTTTGCAAGCGCTGGACTCAGTGCCGGCAATGATTCTGGTGCTGGTTGCGTTAACAGTTCCGGTTCTGGGACTGGCTTTGGCTGGGTCTCTGGGATTGGATCCATTACGGCTGTTGCAGTCGTTGGCAGGGGATCCAGTTCCACCACCTTTGTCTGGGTCTCCGGTAACACAGACGGGGCCCTGGTGGACGGCTCAGGGACAGGGATGGGGGTGAAAGCTTGCTTAGCCTGGCTGCGGGTAACTATTCCCACCCTCTTGGCTAGCTTCACATGGTTAGCCAAATCTTCCCCCAGCAGCATGGGAATGGGATAATTGTCATAGACTGCAAAAGTCCACATTCCTGACCAGCCCTTGTACTGGACATGCAACGTGGCTGTAGGCAAGGTTACAGACTGTGACACGAAGGGTTGAATTGTCACTGTAGCCTCTGGGTTGATGAGTTTGGGGTCCACTAGGGATTGGTGGATAATTGACACTTGAGCCCCAGTGTCCCTCCAAGCGGTAACCTTCTTTCCGCCCACTCTCAAGGTTTCCCTTCGCTCCGAGGGTATGAGAGAGGCATCTGGGTTTGGGGATCTTTGGTGTGATTGGGGTGTAATGAACTGTAATCGGTTGGGGTTCTTGGGGCAGTGAGCCTTTATATGTCCCAGTTCATTACATTTAAAACATCGCCCTGCTAAGGTATCACTGGGACGATGTTGGTTGGTGGAGACTGGTGTGGTGGGGTGAGAAGGCGTCTGGGGTTTCCCTTGGGATGTGGGTGGGGCCTTGGGTTGTCCCCGGTGGTAAGGTTTTGTTTCGGCTTGCCCCTTCTGATATTCGCTCCAACTGCTACTAGTTTTTTTCTTTTCTGCTGCCACCTCCACCCGTTGGGCTCCAATCTCCCCCGCCTCAGTTACAGTTTTGGGCTTCCTATCTAGGATGTACCTTTCTATTTCCTCAGGAACACCCTCTAAAAACTGCTCCATTTTTACTAGGGAAAGCAGATCTTCCAGAGATTTAACATTTGCTCCTGACACCCAGGCATCACAATTTTTGTCAATGTGGTAGGCATGACTGGTAAATGACACATCCGGTTTCCACTTTAGGGCTCTGAACCGCCGATGGGCATGCTCGGGTGTTAGCCCCATTCTGAGTCTGGCCTTGTTTTTAAAAAGTTCATAACTGTTCATGTGTTCCTTAGCATTTCAGCCGCCACCTCTGCTAAGGGTCCACTGAGCTGCGGCCTCAGCTCTACCATGTACTGGTCTGCAGCGATGCTGTATCCAAGGCAGGCCCTTTCAAAATTTTCTAAGAAGGCCTCAGTATCATTGCCTGCCTTGTAGGTGGGGAATTTTCTGGGATGGGAAGTGGTACCTGGAGGGGGGTTGTTAGCATTGGCTGGTGCATCCTGCTTAGCCTTTGCTACTTCCAGTTCATGCTTCCTTTCTTTTTCTCTCTCCTCCATCTCTTTTTTTTTTCATCTCCATCTCTTTTTCTTTCATCTTCATCTCTTTTTTTTCTTTTAGCTCCATCTCTCTTGTGGGCCCCCTCTTTGGCTTTCTCCTCTCTGTCTCTCAACTCTATCTCTTTTTCTTTCAGCTCCATAGCTCTCTTGTGGGCCTCCTCTTCGGCTTTTTCTTCTTTTGTAGTCATTTTCCTGTTTTCTTGTGCTGGGTCACCCCCTCTGCAGTTGACTGAAACTGGGAAGCTCTCAGCTCTGGCTGCTGCTGAGTTAACAGAGACTTTCTAACTAGCTACTCCTGAGGATGTAAAAAGAAAAAAAACCCACAATTCAGCTTGTAAATACCTTTTACCAGTCATTTTCTAATTTGAACACTTCTCTTAACAAAGGACCTGTTAAAAAAACTTAACACCTCTGCCTTCAGGCAAGGAGAGATAAGATATGCATCTATCTACTTCCAGCTGGCTTTCCAAGCAGCTAGAAGGAAAAAAAAAATCTCACTGGCTTTTGGATTTAAAATGATCCCATGGCTGCCACCATGTCAAGGCTGGATCCCCACTTTGAACTTTAGGGTACAAATGTAGGGGCCTGCATGAAAACTTCTAAGATTAACTACCAGCTTAGCTCTGGTTCGGCTGCCACCATTTCAATGGATTCCATTCCTGGGAAACCTTGAAAAACCTTCACCAAATCCCTGGTGAATACAAATCCAAACCCCTTGGATTTAAAACAAGGAGAAATTAACCATCCCCCCTCCTACCAACTCCTGGTGAATTCAGATCCAATCCCCTTGGATCTAAAACAAGGAGAAATTAACCATTCCCCTCCTTCCTCTCACCAACTCCTGGTGAATCAAGATCCAAACCCCTTGGATCTTAAAACAAGGAAAAATCAATCAGGTTCTTAAAAAGAAGGTTTTTAATTAAAGAAAAAGGTAAAAATCATCTCTGTAAGATCAGTATGGAAATTAACCTTACAGGGTAATCAAACTTAAAGAGCTCAGAGGACTCCCCTCTAGTCTTAGGTTCAAAGTACAGCAAACAAAGATAAACACTCTAGTAAAAGGTACATTTACAAGTTGAGAAAAACAAAGGAAAACTAACACACCTTGCCTGGCTATTTACTTACAAGTTTGAAATAGGAGAGACTTGATTAGAAAGATGTGGAGAACCTGGATTGATGTCTGGTCCCTCTCAGTCCCGAGAACGAACACACTCCCAAACAAAGAACACAAACAACAGCCTTCCCCCCCCAAGATTTGAAAGTATCTTGTCCCCTTATTGGTCCTTTAGGTCAGATGCCAGCCAGGTTACCTGAGCTTCTTAACCCTTTACAGGGAAAAAGATTTTGGAGTCTCTGGCCAGGAGGGATTTTTATAGTACTGTACACAGGACAGCTATTACCCTTCCCTTTATAGTTATGACAGGGGGGTTGACCTGGTCCCTAAACGGTGAGGATGATTGGAAGGCTGTACCTCAGGAGAGATGCCTTGGAGAAAAGGACTTTGTTATGAAGGTATTGTTGTGAGTTCTATTTGTCTGGAAGACTTTACTGACAGTCTTGGTAGAACTGGGTGAAGGTCATTTAGAAGGGTCAGCTGGGAGAAGCTGGCTTAGGGCTTTAGTCTGCCTGAATCACAACACAGTCTCAAGAGGGAGGGCTGTGGGGCCTCTGAACCAAGGGGAACATAAGACCGACCCTACTGGGTCAGACCAAAGGTCCATCTAGCCCAGTATACTGTCTGCGGACAGTGGCCAATGCCAGGTGCCCCAGACAGAATGAACAGGTAATCATCAAGTGATCCATTCCCTGTTGCTCATTCTCAGCTTCTGGCAAACAGAGGCTAGGGACACCATCCCTGCCCATCCTGGCTAATAGCCATTGATGGACCTATCCTCCATGAATGTATCTAGTTCTTTTTTGAACCCTGTTATAGTCTTGGCCTTCACAACATCCTCTGGCAAAAAGTTCCACAGGTTGACTGCGCGTTGTGTGAAGAAATACTTCCTTTTGTTTGTTTCAAACCTGTTGCCTATTAATTTCGTTTGGTGACCCCTAGTTCTTGTGTTATAAGAAGGAGTAAACAACACTTCCTTATTTACTTTCTCCACACCAGTCATGATTTTATAGTCCTCAATCATATCCCCCCTTAGTTGTCTCTTTTCCATGCTGAAAAAGTGTGAAGTGTGTGAGTGTCCAAGGACAGCTCTGTGGAACAGGCACTGGAATCTGGATACTAGTGGGCTGAAGAAACCCGCTTGAACCACAGCACAGCCCTATAAAAGAAGACTGTGAAATCCTTGAACCAATGGAAAGAAATTGAGACTGGGGACCAGGACAGGAAGAGTGTGGAGGGAAAGTGTCTCCAGAGAAGTCTGGGGTTGTAGTGGGTCTGGCACAGCTCCCTAGCCCAGAGGGAACTGGAGGGGAACCAAGATGCTGCGGCCCTGGAACAAGAGGTGAGTTGGAAGCCCCTAGAGAGCCGGTGGAAACTGTATTTTCGTAAAAATACATTAGCCCCCAAGAAGGGGAATGTTGCTTTAAATACTCAGGACTGTGAATAAATTTATTTGGAGATCCAGGAGTGAACTGAGGGTAGGGTGCCTGCAGGGGTACACTGTGTCACGAGAGGGCAAGTTCTGGGATGGGACCCTGCTACAAAAGTCAACCAAAACTACAGGCCAAATGCAGTTATCAACTGGGGCTTAGCATTAAAAAGCATCATATGATTTCTGATGAGCACAAGTGGTCAGCACTTCAGCATTCTGTCTTATCTGAGAGATAGCATTGCCAATCTCCATAACATACATGGAGAAACACCAATTTACATCTGCTGAGGACCTGGTCCTTATATCCTCAATCCTTCCCTATTGCTAACTGGAGCAAAGGCTGTACAAAATTAGTTACGGTAAATGTTGATTAAAAAAACCTTTTCCCTTTGGATGTCGAGATTAGGAAGATGCAGAACAAGTAAATCTATGAAAGACCTAGAATAAAGGCAGAGGATTATAAAGGATTAGGGTTTTTAATTTTGCAGTTCCTTAATCTCTCTTTTCTTTACAGGTTCCTGCCTTTGTGATACCCTCACCCCAGGGTAGAGGCTTGGGACAGAATATCATCACCTTGATATTTCATCACTGAAACTGATAGCTAACAGTTAATGCAGCTCAAGTGGTTAACTACTGTCTTTAGACCTGCGACTATGTCTACACTTGGAGCTGGGGGATGTGATTCCCAGATTGCATAGGCATACCCTCACTAGCTCTGCTCAAGCTGATATGATAAAAATAGCAATGTAGCTAGGGTTGCAGGGAGAGCAGCTTGGTCTAGCTGCCCCAAGTATGTATCTGCCTGGACCCCCAGGTACACGCTCAGGAGAGTAGCCCGAGCCACCACCCATGGTACCCCAGCTATATTGCTATTTTTAGCGCATTAGCTCGAACAGAGCTGGTATGGGTGCACCTACCAGCTGGGAATCACACCCCCGCCCCAAGTGTAGACATAGCCTGAGAGTCCTTGGTACAAACCCCAGCAGAAACACATTGCTCCTATAAACATCCAATTTGCTTTTCGATCTCCTTTATGGGGAATTAAGTCTGATACTCCCGTTATCAAGAATTAGGAGTACTCTGGTGGAAAACAACATAGGGGAATAGCAATACGATTGGGCTGCCAAGGGGAAGGCATGATGGAGATGGAGGAGGGGGAAAGCTGAGGTCTGGAAAAACACTTTTGACCAAAATTTAAAAAAAATGGAAGCCTAAAAATGCATCTTAAATTCCTATGTAGATACAGCCATAAAGAGCCTGATTTTCAAAAGTGCTGCACACCCAGCACTCAGTGGGGAGTTTGTGTGCGTTGCGTTTGCCTGAATTATCACTAAACAGGAAAAGTTCAAATCCTTTGTTTTTTCGACTATCTAATATTATGTATTATTTGTATAGTGGCTTGGGCTCCGTTGTGCCAAGTGCTGCAGAAACACACAGGGCGACAGTCTCTGCCCTGACAAGCTTTCAATCTACTTTGAAACAAGATCCTGTTCCAAAGCCCATTGAAGTCAGGGGAAAGATTCCCGTTGATTTCAATGGGTTTGGATCACAAACAGGAAGAAGGAGTAGGTCAGGGGAGAACTAGGGTCAAGATAATAAGATCATGCAGTAACATAGGTAGCCCGAGGACAACTTGATAGCTCCGTATCATTGGGGAACTCCTTTTTAATAAATAAGCCAGTTCTTCAAAGGCTATTGCCCCAGCTTTCTGTCATTAGTTTGCTGTTTTCTGTATTTATTGGAGACCTGATCTGATGCCCATTGAAATCAGTGGAGGACACCTATTGGATTCAATAGGGGATGGATCAGGCCTTTATTTTATTTTAGGCTTTTAAAGTAGGGACAATAGAAAGGACAGCTGCTTGGGATAGATTAACTTTAAGCATCTACTTAAGTCCCATTGACTTAAGGGACTTCTTCAATTGAGTCCTTTCCTGAATTGGTGCCAAATTGTGCTATAGAAAGAGTGGAGGTTGTTCTAATGATGATCCTTATAAACAACTGAACTGTATTTACCCTTAATGGCCAATTCTGTGAGGTGCTATGCTATACATTATACGTTTGCTTGTTTTAAAAAAAAAAAAAAATTAAAAAATAACTTTGTTGAAATATTTTTTTTTTTCAAAAGGCACTCACATACTATTTTGGTGAGTCTGATATAAAAAGACAGACTGAAAAAATTGCCTGATAGTTCGAGTAAAAAATAATCTAAATCAGTGACTAGCATTCAGTAATGTTCTTTTAAAACAAAACAAAAAAGCAATTATATTCAGTAAATATAATAGGCTAATATGAAATGAGATTGACTGCTAAAAAAATGTTGATATCACCAAGGAAATGACTTTAGGCAACTCAGTTTGGGAACGAGAGAGCTAGAAACATACATCAGAAGTGTTCAACGCTGGGTGACTACTCTATGCATGGAAAATCTGAAATGAAGCTGTTGATATTAAAGCTAATATCACAGAAAAGATTTAATATGAAGTGCAAACAAAAATTCTTGAAAATTCAGTTGTTAAAATGTTTTTGGTTTTTCTACATTCTACATACAAAATTCCAAACAAAGTTGGAATTATGTTTCACAGGATTTTGCTCTGCATGTAAGGGAATTGTCCTGGCACATCTAAAAGAGAATCTAACGTTGATATAGAGTTCATTCCTGCAGCTTTCCAGTCCCTGATTGTTTTTGATTGTTCTTTGTTGTAGCAATAATGATTGCATTGCTTTTGTTAGTGATCCATTAGTATTTCTATTTTAAATTCTTATTTCAAGGGGCTATTATAATTCGGTCATAAAATATCGCATGCTGAAACTGCCACAGGCGTCAACTCAGAAACACATTCAAAATTTGGAGAAAATATCTATTACACTATGTTGAATACATGAATAAACTGAAGGGTAAATTTCTCTCATATCCTAACTGCATTGCAGATTTCTGGGCTTTGAAATGTATTATGTGTTTGAGGTGATGTCAAAATAATCCTCACCAAACTTACAGGACAACGACTTCAACGGGCTCATAATTTGTGGGTCTTGTGCTAGTCTCCCAAAATGTGACTCAGCAGATCTGTAGGCCCCAGAATTTGAGAAGGTTGATCTAAAACAATAGGAGTGTGTTTTTTGTTTTGCAAACATGGATGGATTTAAATGTTTGTGTCCATTATTCTTTTCCTGCTGTCTGAAAAAAGGTGGATTCTTAAAACAACTTGGTAAGTAATTTACAATTGACTTTGGAAAGACTGATTTATGGTCTTGAGGCTCTTCCGATTTGTGGTCAGTTGTGAATTGTTGGGTTATGGGAGACTTACACTTCCTTACTACTTTCAAGAACCCTCAAGGTTGATAATCAAACTGTAGGTCCAAGGATATTTTGCAGATTTGTGCTTTTCTTTGGAGGTTTTAGGGTTCGAGAATCAACTGGACCATAAATATAGTTTTATCATCTATGACATGCAAAGATAAAATAGTGTTAAGTCTGCTTAACCATTTTCACAGCATCATGGTGAGAGAATACAACGGAATGGAAATTACTTGCACAAAATGTGACACATTCCTGGCATGTTGCTCAGTGAGGGTGACCTGTTTTTCATCTCACAGAGAAGCACACCAAATGTTATGGAATATTCCAACCTCAGCTGCAAAAATTATATTAATTACCTATTGTGTCGCTGACCTGTGCTTAGCATTTTGTGATACTAACAGCCAGAAGCAGGACAAGAAGTGGGGGCAAATCTTACACAGTGTATTGCATTTCTTAGTAACACAAGCTCATTAAGCTGTATGGACCCTGCAATTTTGGCTGAATATAATTTTTTTTCCATAGAACAGAGCCCAGTATACAAATTTGGATGCCCATTAATGGATCCACATCAATTCTGACACTTAAATCAACAGTTGGACATATAAATGTCTGTTTCACACACAAACATGCTTAGTTAAACATTCATATATAGGATTTGGACAGCCTTTTAAGGAGCCCACATTTGATTTGCAAACTGGGGCATCTTGCAGCATTTCTTAAAAGTTTTCAGATCTGGAATTTGGTCAAACAAGGTGGAAAGGTCCTCGCTGTAGATTCAGTGAAACCAAAATATTTAGTGAATTTGTGTTGATTTTTATTGAATTGTTTGTTTGGTTTCTTTTGGGGGGGAAACTAAAACAAAAATTGTGGAAGAAAATGTTTCATTTTCTTTCAACATTTTTGAAATAAAACATTTTTGATTTTTTTTATTTTAAACGATTTTTGTTATGAAACTTCCTTAAACTTTATTTTAAAAATGCAAAAACATTACATTTAAAAATTCTTGAAATCTAATGTTTCATTTTGGGTCAAGTGTAACCTTTCATTCAACCCAAAATGATTTTTTAAAAAACTTTTTGATCTGCTGAAAATTTCTCTAGTTGGTCTCACCCAAAATGAATTATTTTTCAAGGTTATGAAATTGCCAACAAACCAAAGAATCTGTTATTTACCAGCTTTAGTCCTCAGCCTCTTCAAATGAAAGATGAAAGTACATGAGGCAGCACTAAAGATGCACTTTACTCCAGTTTCTACATATGTTAGACAACACAAAAGCGCTGATCTCAATAAGGATCACTTCACCATCTGTAATTTTGGATGCTGTTTTGTGATTCTTGAACTCAAAAGCCATTATTGTTTTTAATGTCACTTTGCAAATTATTATTTATAATGTGAGCAAATTAATTTTGCTCAGTTGCCCTTGACTTTGCAGCAAGACTTATCCTTTTATTTTGCCCTTTGGCCTTCACAGCATCCTCTGGCAAGGAGTTCCATAGGTTGACTGTGCATTGTGTTAAAAATACTTCCTTTTGTTTGTTTTAAACCTGCTGCCTATTAATTTCATTTGGTGACCCCTAGTTCTTGTGTTATGAGGAGTAAATAACAATTGCCTATTTACTTTCTCCACACCAGTCATGATTTTATAGACCTCTATCATATCCCCCCTAAGTTGTCTCTTTTCCAAGCTGAAAAGTCCCAATCTTATTAATCTCTCCTCAGACGGAAGCTGTCCCATACCCCTAATCATTTTTGTTGTTCTTTTCTGAACCTTTTCCAATTCCAATATATCTTTTTTGAGATGGAGTGATCACATCTGCCCTCAGTATTCAAGATGTGGGCATACCATGGATTTATATAGAGGCAATATGATCTTTTCTGTCTTCTTATCAGTCCCTTCCCTAATGATTCCCAACATTCTGTTTACTTTTTTGACTGCCGCTGCACATTGAGTGGATGTTTTCAGAGAACTATCGACAATGACTCCAAGATCTCTTTCTTGAGTGGTAACAGCTAATTTAGACAATGGAGGATGTTGTGAAGGAAGATTGTTCATGAGAGGATCGTAGTCTTTTGAAGTGTCTACAAAAGGTTGGAGAACCACAGTCTTACTGCCTTGTAGAAGATGATTGTATGGAAGAGTAAGTTCATTAAAGCATTTGAAAATCAAAAGGACAAAAATGAATTGTGTTCCTCTTTTCCCTCTGGAAAATCTGCCATGCTGTTAATAGCAGTTTAAGGGATTGTGGCATATGTAGCTGTCGACTTTCAGAATTTCAGCCCCGCTCCCAGGAACAATGAATAGGTGAGCTGGTTCCCCCCCACACCCATATTGCTTTTGCTGATGGAGGCTGTTTGGGGTCTTAATTTCCTATCATGACAACATTCTTAGTTCTTTGAGAGTCTGTTCTGTTTGCTCTGGCTTATGCTCAGCTAGTCAGCTGATGACTTCCAGTCTACAGCGTGATACTTTTGTTCCTCGTCACAGAGGAAAGCAGATTAGGTTTGTTTCTTTTCCCCTGCAGAGTATAATGCTTTTGAATCTGCCTCTTTGAGCTTAAATTTATGTCCTTTGCTATTCCTTCTTCTACAGTACAAATCCTTTGTTAAGCTAGTAAAGTGCAATCCAAATGCTGTTCACTGTTAGTTTTAAATTGTTTAATAGAAAATATGCTCAATATGCCCTTTTACATTTCTTAATTCTTCACCTACATAAAATTATTTTTTTATTCTGCTAGAACAACCAATCAAATACATGCATTTCCTTCTGGTAAAATACATCTGATATTATAACAATATCACTCCTAATGTTACAGTTGGCATTATGAGCCACAGTGTTTAACCCATCCTGAGTCTAATAACAAAAGAAAAGGTTTGATTTCATGGATGTTTTATTTAAAATTATTACTAATATGTTAGGGCCACATTATGAATCCTTTACTTTCACAAGTAGTCCCTCTAAAATCAATTCTTCTAGCTTTGTATTCCTATTTGTGGAACTTCTCTAAATTGCCTCCAATATCTTCCTGGGTTGAGGTACCCAAAGCAGGATGCAATACTTCAGATTCAGTTGCACAAGATGCAATCTAATCTGAAGTATACACTCTATGTAACATATCTCTATTATATGCATTACAGAGCTAGTCAGAAAATGGGAGGTTTTCCCAGAACATTTAGACTTTTTTGTTGAAATATCGAAAACTGAAAAATTTCCAAAAAAATTTCAAAACAGAAACTGAAATTTTCAGCAAAAATTCAGAAATGTTCACTGAAAGCAAATACTTCTTGCAATACAGAAAGTAAACAAACTAAATAAAACAACAAAATCATTTCCTAAAAAAAACCTTTTTTTTTTTTTTGTCAAACCAGTTGGGTTGAAAAATTTTCATCAAATCTTAATACACTGGACAAACCTGCCGTGTTTCCATTTACAAACCCAAGTATTTTCAACAGATTGACAAATAACTGATCATGATGACTCTTGAAGTGAACCCCAGGTTCATATTAATGTGAAGGTATTTATACACTGTAATCAAGTCACCTCTCAGTCTTCTTTTTGGGCAGGTCTACACTAGAAGCCCTCCATCGGCTCAGCTGCACCAATGCAGGTGCGCTGCTGTAGCGCGTCTGGTGAAGACGCTCAATGCCGATGGGAGAATGCTCTCCTCTCAGCATAATTACTCCACCTCTGCAAGAGGTGGAAGCTATGTCCAAGTTAGCGCTGGTGTGGACAGTGTGTAGGTTGCTATAACTTGTGTTGCTCAGGGGGTGTCTTTTTTCACACCCTTGAGTGACATAAGTTAGCTTGACTTAAGCGGTAGTGTAGACCTGCCCTTAGATACACTAAACAAATTGAGCTCTTTGTGTTTCACTGTAAAGCATTTTCTTCAGCCCCCAGATCATTTTTGTGGCTCCTTGCTGTGCCCTCTCCAACTGTTCATCTTCCTTTTTAAAATATTGACAACAGAACTGTATGCAGTTTTCTAGCATCAGTCTAACCAATGCCATATATAAAGGTGAAATCACCTCCCTACTCCTACTCACTACTCTTCTGTATATCCAAGGATCATTTTAGCCTATTTTGCCACAGCATCACACTGGGAGCTCATGTTGAGTTGCTTGTCCATACTCCCCTAGATCCTTTTCAGAGTCAATGCTTTCCAAGAGACAGACCCCCATTCTGTAGGTATGTCCTGAATTCCTTGTTCCTAAATATATCATTTTGCATTTGGCTGTATTGAAACATATTCTGTTTGAATGGGCCTATCTTATCATGCAATCCAGATTGCTTTGTTGGTTGCCTTGTCTTCACCATTGTTTATCACTTCACCAACCTTTGTGTCATGTGCAAATTTTATCAACAGTGATTTTATAGTTACTTTCAGATCATCGATGAAAATGTTGAATGGTATCGGGCCTCATATCGATCCCTGCAAAACCCCACTAAAAGCAGCCTTGCTCAATGAGGATTCCAACACTGACAACTACTTTTTGAGATGTGACAGTTAGTCAGTTCTTAGTCCTTTTCATGAGTACTCTATTAATATTGCACAGCACTAATTTTTTAATAAAAATGTCATGTGGTACTAGGTCAAATGCCTTACAAAAGTCTAAGTGTATTACATCTTTGCAGTTACCTTTAGAAACCCAAATTGCAATCTCATCAAAGAATGAAATCTGGTTTGTTTGATAAGACCTATTTTCCATAAAACCATATTGACTGGCATTCATTATATTGCTGTCCTTTAATTCATTATTAATTGAATCTGGTATCAGCTTTTCCACTCTTTATCCAGGAGCTAACCAGTTTATTGTTACCTTGGTCATTCCACTTGTGCTTTTTGAATATTGACATAACATTAGCACTCTTCCAATCTTTCAGAATTTCCCTGGTATTACAAGATTTATTAAAAATTTAACATCAGTGGGCCAGATATGTCTCCAGCCAATTCTTTTAGGACTTTTGGGTGCAGATTACCCAGGCCTCCTGATTTAAAAATGCCTGTCTCTAGTAGATGTTGTTTTAATGTCCTCCATAGTTACTAATGGACTGGAAAGTATCCTCATATGATACATCAACCTACTTCTTTCCAAAAACAGAACAGAAATATTTACTCATCCCTTCTGTCTTTTCTATGTCATTAGTAACAATGTTATCATCTCTACCTTGTAATGAGCCTATACCATTGCTAGACTTTCTTTTGTTCCTAATATACTCTTAAAAAATCCTTATTGTCCTTGGAGTTGCTAACCTCGTATTTCCCTGATGTCTTTTGCTTTCCTCATCAATTTTCTGTACTTCTTAACTTCTAATTTATATCAATTGCTGTCTATTTCCATTTCTTAGGTTGCTGCCTTCGCTTTGCCACTGAACCGGGATGTGCTTTTAGGCACAATTGGCCTCTTTCTTGACTGTAAAATTGTGGCTTTTGAGCCAGATAATAAACTCATAAAGAATTCCCAAGGTGCAGTCACGTTTTTCTGTCTTAAGTTTTTCCTCCCCATCAATTTTGCTTGTTTTCCTCAGCTTTGGGAAATTAGCCTGTGATGAAGCTGAGAAACTGCCAGCCAGTACCACAGGGGTTATAGAAAGCCTGCCAGCCCTGCCCTGTTCTACCTGTAGCCAATGCCAGACCTGGAGGGGGCAGAGAAAGAGGGAGCCTGGCTCAGTTCAGGGCTGACCGGTGAAGAAGCAAGAGCTAGCTGCCTCTCTATCTGAGGGAAAGGATCACTAACCAGGCAGCCACCTAGGAGTAAGCAGTGTCTCCCTAGCCACAAGAAATTGTGGAGGAAACCTAGGAGCTTCCAGCACCGGAGGCAACTGAGGGGGCAAAGCCCAGGGACATTGTGGGGCTCAGCTTCACCAACTTGCAGCTGACCCACTTGAAAGAGCTTGGGAGTGTGACAAGGTGCTCGAGATGCACGAGAGGACCCTCTGGGAAGCAGGCTGCCCAGCTAAGTTTATTAGAGGGGCCATGTCCCAAACTGAACAGACACTGGTAGGAAGTAGCCCAGGGCAGAGAATTTATTCTCCCTACCATGAGGGCTGCCCCTATTCAGGGCTGGGACCCAGCGCCGAGGGAGGGCCTGGGTCCCCCTGCTCCCTTTCCCGTCCTCCCCCCCCAAGCCTTAAAGACTGAGGCCATGCAACCAAGCAAGAGGCTGGAAGTCACACATTCTAACTAGTAGGCAGTCTGGCCCTCCAGGCCACCTATTACATAGCCCTTCTGAAGTTTAATTATATCTGTCTATAATAGTATAAATATACTAGTATAAATCCAGAAATAATTCCATTCAACTAAAAATCGGGCGCTGCAGCTTTTGTTAACTCATGCTTGCAGAAACCATCTAAGTGGATAATGCTTTCCTCTTTATTTTCCTGATAATACTTTCCTCTTTTATTTTCATTTTCTAATTTAATTTAGCTTCACAGCGAGGAGTCTGAATTCAAATTGTTCACAGCAGAATGCAGAGGTTTCTATGCAAGTGATATGTTTCAGAAATGTTATGTAGATCTCAGTTAGGAAATTCATTCTTCCAGGCAAAGGCATACCGCAACATACAATAGAATAGAAATTTCTATCCGGTTTCACCATCATTACAAATATAATTCATTCAGTTGTGGCTATTATTCTGGCCTACTGTGAGCTGCTTTTGTGAGGACCAGGGATAGGAACAACTCTCAATGATGGCTTATACTTATCATTTACACCATTTTAAAGTTCTCCCACTACTGTTGATTAGCCCAACATTTAGGCCCAAAGGACTGACACTGCTTCTCTTACTAGTCAAGGAGCAGAATTGGAGCCCAGATATTGACACCTAACGAATACTAAACTCACAAGGATTTCAGTGGGAGTTTTGCCTGCACAACACATGTGACCTTTTATGGCTTGATATAAAGCCCATGGAAAAATTACCATTGACTTCAATAGGTCTTGGATAAGACACATCTAGAATGGTTGAACCAACTGTTAGCATTTCCATACAATCACAATGGACACAACTGAACTTTGGCAGCATTTCATCCCTTATTAGTTCAGTACAATCATGTTGTATTTTGTTTCCTTATATGCTAATATATCACTTTATGTTCAATTACTGGACATAGTTTAAATATCTCTGACATGACACGAACAATAATCTTCTTTTTAAAATTGTCCATGTAATATTTTTTCCCCCTTTAGTAGGGTAATGAAAACAGCTGGAGGTAAATTATTATAGTTCAAAGTTACACATTGACATATTTTTCTCTCAGTGTGTGTGCAAAGCTCCCATTAGCAGTAATGAAAGTTTTAGCTGTATCAAGAGACCATATCCCTGTAATTCAATTCATGGAATCAGAGAAATTAGAAATGGAAAATTCCTAACAGCATTAGATCATGTAGTTCATCCCACAACCCAGTGCCAGGTGGACTCTATGCAGAGTGAATGAAGGCACCAAAATATTCAACTATTTTTCATATCTATTATTTATTATACTAAAAACCTAAACAGCAAGCAAGTTTCATGGAATGTATTTCTACTGCTCAGTAATAAATCAACATATAGAAGAAACGTATATACCTCCAAGCTATGGAAAGGTAGCTGTCCCTGTAAATTTAGTGACTGACATGTTTTGAATGGCAGCCTATAACAACAACACATAACAGCTGTGCATTTTTGTATAACATGCATGCAAAACCATAAAATTCACCTAAGAATTGGGCTGCTTGGTGAAATCTGCCTAAGTCTTGGCTTAATATTTCAGATAGCAGTGTTTTGAGACTAGTCAGATCCAAATCTATCAACATCTCCATGGAAGCTTTCATTACTTCTCGGGTATAATTATACATCTATATTCAACAGCGGCATGAGTGTTACAGAAGACTGACTTTACTATTCATTATCATGACAGTTTCATTTATCTGCAGAAGGTCAGATAATAAAAGCATTTATAAAATATGTTGCAGTCAGAACATGAAAAGGAGAAAAACAGGAAGCAATCTTGAGATTTTCATATTTATCTTGGCATTGGTTTCTTTCCTTTTCATTTTACTCGTTGCATAGTCAGAAAAGCCCTGTCTTAATTTCAATCTACAATTAAGTGTTGTATGAATTATGGGTACCTCTGACTGATCTATTAGGGGAAGCGTGTAAAATGAATATTAGTCCTTATTAAGGACCAGACTGGGACTTTTCACAGAGGAAAGCACTACTCAGTATGAGTAAGGACAGCAGAATCAAATCTAAAAGTTACTTGTTACCATCACCAGCATAATGCCCATTCTGAGATTCTAGTACAGTTCCAACTCTTATGGTCCAGTTTTGACACTTGTACTTTTTAATCTGTGAGTAGTTCTACTAATTTCACTACAGCGTGGGTCACTACTTAATGTGATTGTGGCAGAATCTAGATCATAGGGAACAGTGATCCCTATTAAGGGCCAGATTTTGGCTAACCCCCGTGTGGGTATGAAAAAAAGAGAGGGAGGGCAAAAATTCTTTCTTGCACCCCCCACACAGAAATCAGCCATGTTTGCAGTTTTTGTATTCCTGTGAGCAAAGAGATTGTTCCTAGCTAGTGCCCCTAGAGGTTCTAGCCACCCCCAAAAAGGAGTGGGTGGGAGACAGGGCCATGACTCTCCAGCTGGAATGACCAGAGGGAAAGCGTGTACATCCTTATGTGGTGTAGAAGCAGGTGGTCTTCTGCATAGTAAGGAACACAGAGGCATTATGCCTTCTTGAGGCACGGTCTCTATTGGAGTTCTCACTGAGGAAATACTTTCCCCTTTCTTCCTGCCAAGTGACCTAGAATCCTATGGGCACAGTTGAGCCCTACAGCACTTCCAGTGAAAAATTAAGAAGTTTGGGAAAGAGATAGGGAAAAGCAGGGGCAGTCATGAGGCTGTTAGATATAATTCACCATAAGGTTTAATTAAGAGAGCTGATCCTTCCCCTACCTGGATGAAAAACACACCTCCTCTGTAAGTAGAAACTACACCGAGCTAAAGGTTTTGACATTTCTCGGTCCAGACTTCTCTGGTGATGCAGCTGTAAAGCAGCACATGTTCCTGCTGGAGATTATAAATGTGGATGTTACTGCTAACTTCAGTGGTTCCCTACAATGGTTCTCCAGACACTGTCATCCTGCCTGGCCAGTGGTCAGGCTTTTCCAAAGGGACCATACTCATGCTTTATCTTTACTGTACTTTCTATCTCCTGGTTTTCGTCCTCTTCAAGAGGAGTCTTTGCCTGTCAGCCAGTATATTTTATGCATTGTTGCCCTTGCCAGACTAAGAACTCACGTCTCCTGAGCAGTAATTCTCTCCTCTTCTTGCCTTACTTGCCTACTTGTCTGACTGTGACATCAGTCAATATTTTCTATCTCAAGTCTTCTCAGCTTGGTAACTTCCCTTCCAGAAATGCCTAAATCCAATATAAGCACATAGGCTGTTCCCCATTTGCACTTTACCTGCTTCTCTAGAGCCTAAAATAGCTTGTCACCCCCTCTGAGACTATGACTGTGTTTCTTTTCCTCAGGGCACCACTCAGGTTCCAATCCTTGGGTGTGGCCAAGCTGTGCTCAGCAGTTTCCAACTGTGGGAGGGAAAGTGGCTTTGAGCCACAGAAGCACTCCTCCAATGTCTGGAGCTGCTAGGTGGGCCTGCCACTGTCCAAAATTAGACCAGCCTTCGGGCTGCTTTAACTTATGCTTTTTGGCAATGGCTACATGGGGGCCATTGTGGCACACACTGTTTATTTGAATGCAGCAGTGCTCAAGCCATGCCCTGCCCCCGCATCTGACATGTCCCTTGAGCCGGGGCTATGAGTGGGTGTGGTGTAGCTTACACTAGTACAATACTCCGCAGGCTATTTAGGCCAGCTTTAGATCTGTATTGTACTGCTGGACCAATGCTCAGCAGAATTAGTGACAGCCCGGCGGAAAGCATGCTTTAGTTTCCTTTTCAACCTGTCTTTACCTTTCCACAGGAAGGTTTCATTCTCCTACAAAGGTTGTTGAGACGTACAGTAACTCCTCACTTAAGGTTGTAGTTATGTTCCTGAAAAATGTGACTTTAAGTGAAACGATGTTAAGCGAATCCAAATTCCCCATAAGAATGAATGTAAATGGGGGGGTTAGGTTCCAGGGAGGTTTTTTTTTTTTTTTTGCCATACAGTACAGTACTATAGTTGGGAGGTGTCCCCACCTTACCCCACACAGGCCCAGCCCACAGGCACTGGAGATGAGGCACGCAAGGAGGCTGAAGGTGCTGTAGGCTAGGAGAAGCACGTTGCGCAGCAGCAGTGGCAGCTTTCCCTACTCTGCAAGCACCAGGGGCAGGAGGCTCAACCCTTGGCCTGCCCACGCCCCCCTTCCCCCAAGCCCCCACCCTTAACCCGCCTCTTCTCCCCCCCCACCTCCTCCCCCTTTACTCCGCACACGGCATCCTCGCTCCTCCCCTCTCCCTCCTCTGCCTCCTGCCCGCGGCAATCAGCTGGCTTGCGGTGTTCAGGGGGCAGGAGGGAGGAGCGAGGACACGGCGTGCAGGCTCCCCCCTACCTCCATTGCCTCCTGCCTGCAGCAATCAGCTGGTTTGTGGCATTCGGGAAACAGGAGAGGGAGGGGGAGCCTGCGCGCCGAGTCCTCGCTCCTCCCACCTCCCTCCTGAACGCCGCAAGCCAGCTGATTGCCGCGGGCAGGAGGCAGGGGGAGGAGGGGCAAGGCGCTGATCCGTGGGGTCTGCTGGTGGGTGGGAGGTGCTGTGGGGAGGGCGTAGGGGAGCTGATAGGGGGCTGCCAGCTGTGGACAAAGCAGGCAACTAAACAACGTTATAGCGAAGCATTGCTCAACTTTAAATGGAGCATGTTCTGTAATTGAGCCAGGACGTAAGATCAAAACACCGTTAAGTGAGAGGACATTAAGTGGGGAGTTACTGTACTGAACCCCAAGTGCCATCCCACAGAATGGCAGATTGTATTTGGATGGTGATTATTACTAATCGTTTGCAGAATGCCTTATATACATGAGGTGTTTTCCATAGCACAGAGCCCCACACGTTTTCTGCAAGATGCTGAGCACTTCCTACGTGGGGCAGAACACCTTCCTCTCCTACTTAATGGGAGATGAGGGTGCTCCACACATTGCAGGATCAAGCCCGTGGATTGCTTAGACTCTGTTTCTGACTAAAGCAAGCACCGAACAATAGTTCAGGGTCATGTTGGTATCTCCACTTTCTTTTCCTCAACACCTGATCTATAAAAGAAAACTACATAAATGCTGAACTTTAGCGATGTCATTCAATACTGAATAATGATGTAAATAACCTTTAAAATGTGATATATTGTTCCTTTTGTAAGCAAAGCAAAGCAAAGCAAAGCGTGGAACCTTTTTAGCTAGTTTGTAAAGTGAAAGACCTTCCTGGGGGCAAATAGAAAAGATTTACTAACGCTGATACACAAGTAACAGTGGCACCTGCTCAGCTCCTGAATGCAGAAGAAACAATAGCAAGCTGGAATAAAAAGAAAGTGCAAATGGATGAGCTAAAAACAAGCGAGATGAATGCAAGTGTAATGACACTAGGACTACATTTTGGTCAGGGAAGGTGTTCTCTTTGCTGAAAGGTTAGCTTTCAGTACAGCTAGTGACTGTTCCAGAGCCCACTGAAATCAGCTGAAAGCTCTAGTTGACCGGGCTTTGGATAAGGTCCCTGAATGTTTGCTAGGAAGGAATGAGACTTTAAGTCTCCATAAAGATTTAAGGAAGGATTTTTATCCAGACCTTGCTGTATTAAGGTGCAGGGTCTCTAGAGCTAGTCAGGAATTTTTTGGCACAACTCTTCTTTTGTTGGAAAATGCTTGACTTGTCAAGAAGGCTTCTCAGGATGGTATAGAGAGAGAGACACACACACTCACCCCAGAACAGCCAATAACCCAGATGGGATGTGGGAGTCCCAAGTCCCTGCTCTGAATCAGAAAGAGCAGGGACTTGAACCTAAGGCTATGGCTACATAAGAGAACAGCTGCAGCTGTGATGCTGTAGCACTGCTAGGGCAGATGCTCTGAGCCTATGGGAGAGAACTCTCCCATCAACTAAATTACTCCAGCCCCCCTGAGTGAGAACTTCTCCCGCCAACTTAGTGCTATCCACACTGGACTTAGGTTGGTGTAACTTACAGCACTCAGGTGGGGTGGCTTATTCACACCCTGAGTGACATGACTTATACTGACCTAAGCTGTAGTGTGTACATAGCCTAAGTCTCCTTCATCCCAGGTGAGTCAAACCCTGCAAATTTTTCACAGAATTTTTCTTTTCTGGGCAGCCCAAAACATTCTTATCAGAAGTCAGTGGTGTGACACCCAGGAAGGGTTAACTTATAAAACCCATCCTGATGAAGGTGCAGGGCAGCAATGCCTGCCCTCAGGATCACTGACCAGCAGATGAGAGTTTGTTATGATGATGCAATATTTGCAGCTTGACATCCTTGCTGGACTTTGTGTATGTGTGTTAGGTCTGAATTGGCTGGCATCTTTTTGGGATTGCAGTGCACTCCAGCTTTCTTGCTCCTCTGACTGAATATACGTCTTACTGCTGTTTTCACATTAGTTTCTGAATATGCTTTTCCTCCATATGCAACAGTGATGAGGAAGGACTGTATTGCATAGTGGCAGATTGATGTAGCCTAGGTTACTGGAAGCTTTTTAGGAAGAGCACTGAGATTTGTTATTAGGAGGGAAAAGGTCTGGTAGTTAAGGTGCTGACCTGGGAGGTAGAGGTTCAACTCTTCTACTGTGACTTTACACAAGTCTTTGTGTGCCTCAATTCTCTATATGTAAAATGGGGATAACAGCACTTCCCTGCTTCGCAAGAGTGTTGTGAGGATAAATACATTAAAGATTGTGATGGATTTCAGAGTAGCAGCCATGTTAGTCTGTATCCGCACAAAGAACAGGAGTTCTTGTGGCACCTTAGAGACTAACAAATTTATTTGAGCATAAGCTTTTGTGGGCTACAGCCCACTTCTTCGGATGCATGTGACAAATAACCATAGAATCTGAGCACCTCACAATCTTTAAAAAAGAACAGGAGTACTTCATGCATCCGAAGAAGTGGGCTGTAGCCCACGAAAGCTTATGCTCAAATAAATTTGATAGTCTCTAAGGTGCCACAAGTACTCCTGTTCTTTTTTAAAGATTGTGAGGTGCTCAGATTCTATGGTTATAGGGGCCACATAAATTCTTTAGATCTAGAGGTACATAACTCTGAGTGTAGCTGATCGTGGGCCAGATCCTTGGCCCAGTTCTACCTGCATTATACCACTCTAGTGGCACAAAGCAGCTGGAAATCCAGTGGATCTGCCCAGATCAGGATTCCCCTGGCATGGTGAATTCCCTGGATGGTGCAGGGCTACTGTGGAGCACCCAGATGTAATTTAGAACAGCCTTAGTTGCTTTATGGCATGCTGTGGCCAGCCGCAGGAGCGGGTAGGAGCCATGTTTACAGGGAATAAGACACTTTCAGGCAGCATACTATTTAGTAGGGGGGAACAGTTTTGAAAGTGACACCTCCTGGGGAGGTATTTGAGAAGCCATGAGGCTGAAGAAACTATGTTGTAAGCAGCCTCAATAAAGTTGGAGTTTGTTAATTAACCCTGTGTCAGAGTGAGATCTTATATGGCAGAAGATGAAGCATAAAACAAGTATTCACAATTAACAGCCTAAATTTCCAAAGTTATGATCCACTAGGCCTGGGCTCTGTGTAAAATCTGGAATGGACCCTGTGGAAGCAGTCTCTTTTCTGGTTGTTCCTAAATTCTGGTTAGAAACAAGAGGGGATATTCCTAGACATCACACGGACCCACATAGTCTGCAACAAGTCAGAAGGGACATGATTAGCTTCCTCTACAACTACTTACTTTAAATCTTATAATAAAGCACATCATGAGATTCACAAAGCACTGGAAATGCAACCATCCAATCCCCCAATGCTTCTTATCAGTGATGAAAGAGATGTCTCCATTTGTTGGAAACTTGATTAAACTTGACTGTTCCATTCTCTCTCAACAGGGGATGAATTAAAAAAAACCCACTTTTGTGCTTTCGTTTCAAGTACAAACATCTTCCTTCTGAACCCATCTAATGAATTTTCCAGTGCTTAACATCCTCCTGAGCCTGGCTGTTTGTTTATTAGCATCATCATCATCTTTCAACTGCAGATTTGCAGTACCGCACAGCCCTATAGCTGAAGAAATGGCAGTTGGTTTGTCAAAGTTTCATTTTAGGGGGGTGTTTCTTTGAGCAGAGAAGAACTTACATCCGTTTCAAAGGGGTAGCCATGTTAGTCTGGAGCTGTAAAAGCAGCAAAGAGTCCTGTGGCACCTTATAGACTAACAGACGTATAGGAGCATGAGCTTTCGTGGGTGAATACCCACTTCTTCAGATGCATGCTTCGGATTAGGTTTTCAGTTTTCCAATGGGGAAAAATATTTTTTTTTCAACTAAATGAAATTTTTCATAGAAAGCGTGTGCTTTCCTCAAAGAAATATTTTTCCCCATTGGAAAACTGAAAACCTAATCCGAAGCATGCATCTGAAGAAGTGGGTATTCACCCACGAAAGCTCANACTGTCCACATATGGCCTCAAAAGCGTGAAGGGGAGTAATAGTTGGACAAAATAGGGAAGATCTCAGGGAGAGAGCAACATGAAGGACTGCTTGAGTCGTAACAAGCAGCTCTTTCAATAACCCACTAATTTACAGAAGCAACATTATTCTGTTTATCATGCCCAGGTCCTTCATGTAAAAGCAGCAAAGAGTCCTGTGGCACCTTATAGACTAACAGACGTATAGGAGCATGAGCTTTCGTGGGTGGAAGAAGTGGGTATTCACCCACGAAAGCTCATGCTCCTATACGTCTGTTAGTCTATAAGGTGCCACAGGACTCTTTGCTGCTTTTACATCAGTTTGAAACTTGTCTTCAGTGCTGTGTAGTTCTTATTCTACATGGCATTTCCGTTCTCGTATCATCTTCAGCTTGCTTACTGAATGCCGAACCTGCTTGTTAAGTTGAAACTAGTGCAACTCCTGCGATGAAGCTGTGAATATTAACATTTGTTTGAAACAGATCTGGTTTGCTTTTTAATCAGAACTGGTTCACAGGTTGTGGAAATGGTTCTGGTTTGAACAAACCTGCTTTTCTCGTGTTAGAATTTCATTTCTAAGCGACAGGCAGCAGTTGGGTTTGTATGTGTTCATACCTGCTTGCAAGGTGGTGGCTTGAAAAATATCACTCTGAGCTCTAGCCAGAGAAAGGTGGGTTTTGTTGGTTGTTTGTATATCCATCTTCTCCTCCCTTAAAAGTTTCTTCAAAGCCACATAATTAAAAATAATCATTGAGGCAGAAGGAGTAAGGAGGAGGGGGGCTGTGAAAGGCATATGCGAGAGAACGGGTGGCAGAAGACTGGGCTGTAGGAATCCCAATACCAGGGAAATCAAATGAATTTTAAATGCAGGGTTCCACCACTAAGCTGGAACATGGTGTGATATCTGGGACCAATTTTTTGCAGGAAGTATATCACCTGCAATCTGTGCCACGAAGGGGTGAACTGTGCTCCAAGGAAGCACATGGGGATGACAACTATGCAGCTTTTTGAGGGGCAAATGGAAAAAAGGGTTTTTGAAAGACAAGGGCGGTCACAATTGTAGTGTTGTGGTATCAGATTACACCCCCAGCTCCTAAGAAGAGAGAAATGCATGTGTTAGGGACCGGAATGTAGGCAGTTGTGACTTGTGGTTGGAGGAGTCAGGCCTATTCTTTAGCGCAGGTATTGGAAGTTAGGAATCGGAGCAAAGGGTCAGAGATAAAGTCAGAGATCGGGAATCACAGCCAAAGGTCAGAACCAGATTACCTGGCATGTCGCAAGCCAGGTATGTGACAATCAGGGTCCAGGACCCCAAATGGAGAACAATGTGTGTGTGTGTGTGTGTGTGTCTGAACCCCAATGAATAAGCAGCTGAATCAACTGGTTGTATAAAATGTTATTGTGTATAAAAATGTCAAGCAAGGATTTTTTATGAAAGCTCGTAGTGTTCTAAACTTAATAATTATTGAGATGTCATTAGAGGAGGTTTTGGAACAAATTGATAAACTAAACTGTAATAAGTCACCAGGACCAGATGGTAGTCACCCAAGAGTTCTGAAGGAACTCAAATGTGAAATTGCAGGACTAGTAACTGTTGTCTGTAACCAATCATTTAAATCAGCTTCTGTACCAAATGACTGGAGGCTAGCTAATACGATGCTAATTTTTAAAAAGGGCTCCAGAGGCGATCCCGGCAGTTACAGGCCGGTAAGCCTGACTTCAGTACCAAGTCAACATGTTTTTTTGTAAAGGGAAGTCATGCCTCACCAATCTACTAGACTTCTTTGAGGGGATCAACAAGCATATGGACAAGGGGGATTTTCAGAAAACTTTTGACAAGGTCCCTCACCAAAGGCTCTTAGGCGAATTAAGCTGTCATGGGAAAAAAGGGAATGTCCTCTCATGGATTGGTAACTGGTTAAAAGATAGGAAACAAAGATGAGGAATAAATGGTCAGTTTTCAGAATGGAGAGAGGTAAATAGTAGTGTCCCACAGGGGTTTGTACTGGGACCAGTCCTATTCAACATATTCATAAATGATCTGGAAAAAGGGATAAACAGTGAGGTTGCAAAATTTGCAGATGATACAAAACTACTCAAGATAGTTAAATCCAAAGCAGACTGCGAAGAGCTACAAAGGGATCTCACAAAACTGGGTGACTGGGTAACAAAATGGCAGATGAAATTCAATGTTGATAAATGGAAAATAAAGCACATTGGAAAACATAATCACAACTATATATACAAAATGATGGGGTCTACATTAGCTGTTAGCACTCAAGAAAAAAGATCTTGGAGTCTTGGACAGTTCTTTGAAAACATCTGCTCAATGTGAAGTGTCAGCCAAAAAAAGCTAACAGAATGTTAGGCACCATTAGGAAAGGCATAAATAATATGACAGAAAATATCATATTGCCTCTATATAAGTCCATGGTACGCCAACATCATCTTGAATACTGCGAGCTGATGTGGTTGCCCCATCTAAAAAAAGAATTGGAAAAGTTTCAGAAAAGGGCAACACAAATGATTAGAGGTATGGAACTGCTTCCATATGAGGCGAGATTAATAAAACTGGGACTTTTCAACTTGGAAAAGAGACAACTAAGGGGGGATATGATAGAGGTCTATAAAACCATGACTGGTGTGGAGAAAGTAAATAAGGAAGTGTTATTTACTCCTTCTCATAACACAAGAACTAGGGGTCACCAAATTAAATTAATAGACAGCAGGTTTAAAACAAACAAAAGGAAGTATTTCTTCACACAATGCACAGTCAACCTGTGGAACTCTGCCAGAGAATGATGTGAAGACCAAGACTATAACAGGGTTCAAAAAAGAACTAGATAAGTGCATGGAGGATAGGTCCATCAACGGCTATTAGTCAGGATGAGCAAGGATGGTGTCCTTAGCATCTCTTTGCCAGAAGTTGGGAATGGGCCACAGGGGATGGATCACGTTGTGGAAGCAGATAAAGAACTGACAGGAAGGAAATGCAATGCATGACAGTTCGTTAGCAAGAGTCAGGCTAACTGTAACCCTAATAACACGAGATTTGTAGAAGCAAGGATTGTTTGAGGTGAGTGGGAAAGAACTGTGTGAGAAGTTGTTGCGACCTTGTGTAAATAATGTGTAAAAAATATTGTATGTAGACTAAAGTCAAAACAAGTAAAAAAAATAAAATATCACGATGGCCCATGTATAAACAAAATGCAGCTGTTGCTTATTATTGTTTGTAATGAAAGGTATAAAGGTTTGCTGTAATTGTTTACCTGTAGATAGACCTGTTTAACTCTCTCTCGCTACGCAATTGTTAGAGAAAATAAAGTAACTGACTTGCTGTACCCAAACAAAAAGTGAGACCTCTGTTATTCTCCAATAACTTGATGATAACCTGTCTGTTCATTCCCTTTGGGGCACCTGGCATTGTCCACTGTCAACAGACAGGATACTGGGCTAGATGGACCTTTGGTCTGATCCAGTATGGCCATTCTTATGTTTATGTAAAGTCTTATGTTTATCTTATGGATACAGGTTATGGTTATGAATTTATGTATTTAGCAAACTTTACCTCCACCTCACACCTGGCTGGTGGCTGGTCAAGCAGGGAGGAAGCAGACTAGGCTAACTCCAAGCACCTAGCATTGTACAATCCAGGAAAAGACAAATGATGGGCCATTGAAATTAGTGGGAAAACATCAGGACATCCTGGCTACCAGTGGAAGGAATTTTCCCACTTGGAATAACCATGAGTCACCATACGAGGAGAAAGAGGGGGAAATTGAGGGTGGGGGGAAGCCTTTTAAAAGCAGGATTGTGTCAGAGGTTTGGCATCCACAACTGACGGACAGTCTCAAAGAGGGGGAGGGATGGATCCCTTTTATGGCGAGGGGGTACACTGGGAAACTGTTAAAAGGCAACAGGTAGCTTGTACTAGAAAAGAGATTTTATCTAATGTGGAAGTATAAAGCCGGAAGTTGTATCTGTTTATTTTCTGTGTCACAGGTATATGTTTGATTTCCTTTGCGGCCTCATTTTGAATCTGTGGTTTTTCTATTCAATACATTTGGTTTATTTTTAACCCCAAGCAGGTCTCTGGTGTGCAAATGGTGTGGAGTGTGAGTGCCAAAGTAAACTGATAGCTGAGGGGTGGGTTTCATGCCTTAGGGGGTGACAAACCAGAGGGGAAAGTTCCAAGTGTCTGGTAGTTAAGAACTCAGGGAGGATGGATTTGAGGAGACTCTGGATGGGAAGAGCTGTTGGTGTCACACTGCAAGGAGTAACTAGGCTGATGGAAGGCAAGGTGAAATCTTATACACTTCTACCCCTATATAACACAACCCGATATAACACGAATTCGGATATAACGCGGTAAAGCAGTGCTCTGGGGGGGCGGGGCTGCACACTCCGGCGGATCAAAGCAAGTTTGATATAACGCGGTTTCACCTATAACGCGGTAAGATTTTTTGGCTCCCACGGACAGCGTTATATCAAGGTAGAGGTGTTGTTGTGGTCTGGCTCCTGGTGTCAGAGATCTGAGCCAGAGCAGCACAGCATTAAGATGTCTGAAGGTTAAAGGGCAGATAGTGACAGGAATGGATCAGCAAGGAAAGCTACCTCTTGGAGGTCAGGTAGTGTAGGGAAAAAGCCAGAACTGTCATAACGCCAAGCAGAGTTGGACCTTGCAAAGGAAATTAAAACCAATAGTAAAAGGTTCTTTAGCCAGATAAATAAAAAGAAAGCAAGGAAAGAAGAAGTGGGACCACTAAGCACTGAGAATAGGATGGAGAGTAAAGATAATCTAGGCAGGGCCGGTGCAAGGATGTTTCGCGCCCTAGGCAAAACTTCCACCTTGCGCCCTCCGCCCTCCCCGAGTCCTGCGGCAGCTCCCCCCCCCCCCCTGCCCTGAGGCACCCCCTGCAGCAGCTCCCCTCACCCTGAGGCACCCTCCCCCGCAGCAGCTCCCCACCCTGCTCTGCCCTGAGGCACCTCCCCCGCGGCAGTTCCCCACCGCCCTGAGGCGCCTCCCCCGTGGCAGCTCCCCCCCAGCCCGGGGAGCCGTGCGGCAGCTCCCCAGCTCACATCTGCTCCGCCTCCTCTCCGAGCACGCCGTCGCCGCTCCACTTCTCCCGCCTCCCAGGCTTGCGGCGCTAATCAGCTGTTTGGTGCCGCAAGCCTGGGAGGGAGAGAAGCAGAGCGGGGTGGCGTGCTCAGGGGAGGAGGCAGAGCAGAGGTGAGCAGGGGTGGGGAGTTCCCCTGCGTGCCGCCTCCCGCCCCCCCTTACTTGCTGCAGGCGGCCCTCCCCCCGCCCCCCTCCCCCAGCTCCATCCGCCTAAATGCCGGCAACGACTGTGACGGCCGAAGATCTGGCCGTGTGGTTGCCGCTGAATAAAATGCCGCCCCCCAAATGCTAGTGCCCTAGGCGACCGCCTAGGTCGCCTAATAGGTTGCACCGGCCCTAAATCTAGGTATGATCAACACCTAAACAAATACTTTGCCTCAGTTTTTAATAAGGGTAATGAGAAGCTTGGGAGCAGTGGCAAGGTGGCTAATGGGAACAAGGGCATGGAAGTAAAAATTACCACATCCAAGGTGGAAGCCAAACTCAAAACAGCTTAATGGGACCAACTGGGGAGCTTGGATAATCTCCACCCAAGGATGTTAAAGAAACTGGAACATGGAATTGCAAGCCCAATAGCAAGGATTTTTAACTTTAAACTTGGGGTTGTACCCTATTGCTAGAGAATTGCAAATATAGTGTCATGACTCATGGGCCTCAAACTTGGCCCACAAGGTTCATGGGAGCAGCCATGCATCAACCTTCCATCTGTCAGTCTTAGGACAATAGCTTGCCTGGGACTCATGAAGCCTAGCCCTCATGTGAAGCTCCACCTCAGAGGTGCAGTTGGCAGAGTCCCAGAGCAGCTGATTGTCTTGATGGCTTGATTTCCTGGCATCTGACTTGTGGTTCTGACTTCCGATTTATCTCCTACATCTGACACCCTCATATTCTGACCCAGTCCGACTCTTGTTCCTGACTTGTGGTTTCAATCTCCAGTGTGAGTCCTGCTTCTGACCGCCAGGTATCATGACCCAACTCATTCTTGACTCCTGTCCCGTGACTGAGGACTCAGCTCTGACTTTTAGGTCTCACTGTCATGACCCAGCAGTGACATATTACCTATATTTAAAGGGGCAGAGGGAGGGAGAGAAGTGATCCAGGAGACCACGGGCCCATTAGTTTGACCTCAATTGTATGCAAGGTCTTAGAACAAATTTTGAGAGAGAAATTAGTTGAGGACATAGAGATAAACAGTAATTGGGATAAACACGACATGGTTTTACAAAAGGTATATCATGCAAGACCAACCTGGTCTCTTTCTTTGAGAAGATAACTGATTTTCTAAACAAAGGAAATGCAGTAGATCTAATCTACCTGGATGTCAGTATAGTATGTGATACAATTCCACACGGGAAAGTATTAATTAAATTGGAGAAGATGGGAATTAATACAAGAATTGAAAGGTGGGTAAGGAACTGGTTAAAAGGGAGACTACAACAGATTATGCTGAAAGGTGAACTGTCAGGCAGAAGGGAGGTTACTAGTGGAGTTCTTCAATGATCAGTCTAAGGACCAATCTTATTTAACATTTTCATTAATGATTTGGCACAAAAAATGAGAGTGTGTTAATAAAATTTTTAGAGGCATTGCCAATATGGAGAAGGAGCAAAATAGCATACAAGAAGATGTGGATGACCTTGAAAATTGGAGTAATACAAATTGGATGAAATTTAATAGTGCAAAGTGCAAGGTAATACACTTAGGGACGAACAACAATAATTTTTGTTACGTGATGGGGACGTATCAGTAGGAAATGACAGGTGGAGAAAGCCTAGGTTTATTGGTCAATCATAGGACAACTGAGCCACCAATGTGATGCAGCTGTGAAAAAGCCTAATGCAATCCAGTAGAGATAGGGAAGTGTTATTACTGTTACACAAGGCACTGGTGAGATCTGATCTGGAATACAGTGTGCAATTCTGGTCTTCCATGTTTAAGAAAGATGAATTCAAACTGGAACAGGTGCAGAGAAAGACTGCTATGATAAGAGGAATGGATAACCTACCTTGCAAGATGAGATTTAAGGAGGTTGGCTCGTTTAGGCTAACAAAACAAAGGATCAGGGGAGATATGATTGCTCTCTCTAACTACATCAGAGAGATAAACACCAGGGAGGGAGATATTTAAGTTAATGGCCAATGCTGGCACAAGAACAAATGGACATAAACTGGGAATCAATAAGTTCAGGCTTGAAATTAGATGAAGGTTTCTAACCATCAGAGGAGTGAAGTTCTGGAACTGCCTTCTAAGGGGAGTAGTGGGGGTAAAAAACCTAAATGTCTTCAAGACTGAGCTTGATAAGTTTATAGAGGGGATGCTGAGATGGCCTACAATGGCACATGGCCTATCCGCAACTGCTATTAGCAGATCTCTTCAAGTGCCAGAGATGGGACACTAGATAGGGAGGGCTCTGAGTTATTGCAGTGAATTCTTTCCCAGGTGTCTGGCTGGTGGGTTTTGCCCACATGCTCAGGGTCTAACTGATCACCAAGTTTGGGATTGGGAAGCAATTTCCCCCCAGTCAGGTTGGTACTGACCCTTCGGGGGGGTTCACCTTCCTCTGCAGCCTGGGGCACAAGTCATTTGCTGGTTTTAACTAGAGTAAATGCTGTATTCTCTGTAATTTGAAGTCCTTAAATCATTATTTGAAGACTTCAGTCACTCAGCCAGAGGGTATGGGCCTACTACAGGAATGGGTGGGTGGGGTTCCATGTCCTGCAATTTGCAGGAGGTCAGACTAGATGATCATGATGATCCCTTCTCACTTTAAAGTCTATGATGACCCTTTACTGGTCTGGGTAACCCCCAAAACATCACAAGGGAGCAAGGCTGGAAGGAGCATAAAGTAACACAGCTGGAAACAAATGCTCTGCTGCTGGTCTTAAGAGCAGGTCTGCTGATACCTTCAGCCAATCGGGTAGTTTGGCCAATCGGGTGGTTCACAGTGGATCCAGCTGTGCTGTCAGACTGCCTGGGGGTTAAGTTAGCAGGCAAACAGGCTAGCTGCAGGTCTTTACTCCTGTCAACATGCACCTATTCTATAGCTACAGCAGCAGCTGAATCTGTAAGGAGACTAGTCCAAGGTGTACAGGATGTGGAGAGCATGGCAGGTAGCAGTAGTGGTTGAGCTGTGAAGGGGCCAGAGAGGTGTGGTGAGGGGAAGAGTGTTCATATGCTGTGTGAATTGGGAGTTGCTATGCAAACAACAAACTGTATTGGAGAATCTGTGTAGTGGATACCTAGGGCATGTCTATACTTATGGCTAAATCGGATCGGCACTGCTGCGATTGATACAGCGGTGTTGATTTAGCGGGTCTGGTGAAGACCTGCTAAGTCGATGGCAGAGTGCTTTCCCGTCAACTTCTGTACGCCAACTCCCTGAGAAGCATAAGGAAAGTTGGCGGAAGAGCATCTCCCATTGACACAGCGCAGTATAAACACTGCTGTAAATCACCCAAGTTACGTGAACTTCAGTTACATAACTTACATAAGTGAAGTAGCATAAATTAGGTCGACTTTCAGCTTTAGTGTAGACCACTCCATAGATAAATGCTTGCATGTCTTAGGCCAGGTCTACACTAACCCCCTAATTCGAACTAAGGTACGCAACTTCAGCTACGTGAATAACGTAGCTGAAGTTCGAAGTACCTTAGTTCGAACTTACCTCGGTCCACATGCGGCAGGCAGGCTCCCCCGTCGACTCCGCGGTACTCCTCTCGTCTAGCTGGAGTACCGCAGTCGACGGCGAGCACTTCCGGGTTCGACTTATCTCGTCCAGACAAGACGCGATAAGTCGAACCCAGAAGTTCGATCGCTCACCGCCGAACTACCGGGTAAGTATAGACCTACCCTTAGAGAACTAAAATGTTTCTGTCACCGAGTAAGTGCTTCAGAAAGAGAAGTAAGAGAGTATTAAGAATTACTTGACAGGAAAGAAATGGTAAATAGTTAAAAGCGGATGATTTTCTGAACTATGAGACAGACAATAATGACATAGAAAGTTCCTGAACATTTTATTTTAGGATGCAGTGTGCTTCTAAATGTATGGAAAATGCACTTAATAAAGGTTAGGTGGAAACTTATTCTGACAAGGAATGCTTTGCAAAAATCATCTCGCTTGATAGCATTTTCAGTTTTGGCACAATACTTTTGTGTCTTTTTGGTAGTAGCAAAATAATACAGATGATTCATATATACTGAAATAAAAATACTTCTTAGATGGGAGAAGTTACTTTTAGTTGTCCGTTATGGAGATATTAATAGAGATGGATCCAAACCACATCTAATATCTAAACTTACCTAAAGTCTGTGAGGGTTAAAACCTGGATCTAATTTTTGTGGTTATGCTTGGGCCTAAAAACTCACCTAAGAAATCCACCTCCTTTATTGTCCTTAGATTTAAAAGCCTTCCAAATTCCCAGGGCTTTTGATCTTATGTTCTTTTTCAGGGCTCACAAACCTTGCCAAAAATCAAATGATGAAACAGTTGATTCTTAGCCATTAAAGGGAAATTAGAACAATGTATTGCTCAATTTTATCACTCTCTCTTTGTTTACTTTCAATGATTCAGAAGGCGTACTTAAAAGTGATGCATAGGTTTAATCAATCTGCTTCCTACTTTCCCTTTTGTTGCATCTGCTGCCCTTGGAAACAAGCACATAAAAGTGCTTCTTCACATTTTCCGCATCAACCTGACAAAAGGCAGTATCTGTCCATCTGGCCTGATACACAATCCAAAACAAAACAGGGCCAGCTGTTGGGCCTCTTCTAATGAGCAACCCCTCCAGGACGTGTACATCTTCACATCGTCTTACCTTGGACCTTGCATGGAACAGTTTGCAAATTAACTTTGGTATGTTTGTTTTTAATTGTCCCACTAGCTAGGTTCCCAGACTGTGGGACCCATTGAACTATTCACAAGCAGTTTATGGAACCGAAGAATTTACTTGTCAATAATTTTGAATTTCAAATATTAATGTGATTTGTTTCTTCCTTTATATAGAGCCAGCAATTAGCTTGTTGTGATTATTCAGTATTCACAGATGGAACATATGCTGTTCCTTTCGAAATTCAACTTAGCATAACAGTCCAAGTATTAAGCACATACAATACAGTATCATTCGAGTTTTCCAAATGTGTTTAATCTGAAAATCCTAGTTATTCGAATCCACGGTGTGTCCCCCATGTAGCCCTATGTTAGTTAATAGCATTTCTGTGTATCTGAATGTCAGGTTATCTGAAACTTTCAGATGTCCCTCAGGCGATATGAACAAAGAGGAGTGTACTGTATACTCTTTATCTACCTTGACTTAAATTATATTGTAAACTATTCAGGATTCAGGACATGGACTGTCTTCCACTAGATTTATGTACAGTACCTAGCCCAATAGGACCCTGATCCTGGTTGGGGTATCTAGGTGCTACTATAATACAAACAATACATAATAAGTATTGGAAGGAGTAATGGGCCAGATTCTACTCTCACTTAGATTGGTATCAATCTCAAGGAGCTCCACTGACTTTTCTGGATTATTCTGGATTTACATCAGTCTAAAGATTTAATCTGCAGCCCACTGAAATCAATAGGGGTCTTTCAGTGGATGAGACCAGCCCTAACTGAAAGCAGAAGTTGGCTCATGTCTGTAGTAATAAACCAAGACAAGATTTCAATGGGTAAAAGATGTAAGAGAGGATTTGTAGCAGTTAGTCACCTTTGCATATGGGCAATTGATTATTACTTTAGAGTGCAGATGTTTTTAAAAAGTAGATGAGATTCAGCAGGAATCATGAGAAGGCATTTATGCCTTTAGACCAGCCTTAGGAAAACTTAACAGCTGTCAAGGAAAATATGTTTTCATTGATGTATTTATTGATTACCAAGAGCTTGATCTTTCCATTGACTTCATTGGCTTTTGAATCATGCTTTGAGAGGGTGGCCAATTCTGAAATTTGCTTTCTCAGTATGATTAGGTTAATATCATGCCTGTATGTGGCCGTTGAACACATTGTCCAAAACTTTCAAGCCTATTTGGATCAAAGAACTATAGAATTCTTGGATTAATATTCTCAACAATTTTATATTACAATGTGTCTGGTACAGGAACATTATTTCTGGGATATGTATGTTACCACATTGCTGTCATTTGCACAATGGAGGAAAGAAATAGTTTTCATTGGGTTTAGTTTATATTGGATCCTTTCGTGTTTTCAATATCCTGCTCAACTCTAGGTGCTAAAGAGGAAGCTTTAGGACCCACCCCCATCCAGTGGCGGATTAATAATTTTGCCGCCCCTAGGCTGGGAAATAATTGCCGCCCTGGTCCCGCCCCGACTCCGCCCTTTCCCGCCCCCATTCTAACCCCCTCCCCAAAGTCCCCGCCCCAACTCCACCCCCTCCCTTCCCCTATTGGATCCCTTCCCCAAATTCCCACCCCCGGCCCCGCCCCTTCCCCCAGCACGCGGCGTTCTCCCTCCTCCCCACTCCCTCCCTGCCCTGTGAAACAGCTATTTTGCGGCGCAAGCGCTGGGAGGGGAGAGAAACAGGACGCGGCGGCGCGCTTGCAAAGGAGGCAGAGGTGAGCTGGAGCAGGGGGACGGGGCGCAGAGGGGAGCTTCCACTCCTGCAAATTTGCCGCCCTAGGCCTAGGCCTTGGCCTTGTTGGCCTAGGCAATAATACAGCGCTGCCCCCATCCTGTATCATTTTCACAGCCAGGGTGGGGCCACTCACAGTGGGACCAGTGCGAGGTTTGCTGCACCACAAGGGGTGAGGTAGGATCTGAGGGGCTGTATGTAGGTTGTTCATCCCTGATAGGATGCAGGGCCTTTGTACCACGGAGGCTTCCTGTGTGACAGTATCCGAATGGCAAGTGAGGAAACAGCCAGGGCAGGATTATGGAAGCCTGGAGCAGGCTAGAAATGCTGCTGCTGCAATAATCCCGCACCCCCTGGCAAGAGTGTGTAATGTGCAGAAGGCTGCTACAGCCACTCTGCAGCTGGTGCTTGGGATGGTGTGATTCTTCCTATCCTCCCACAGGTCTGCCTAGTGCCCTACTCACAATGGGCACCGGCATGAGGTTTTGGCCCTCGCTCCACAATTACTGTAACCTGTTTGGAAAAGAGTGTATTATGTGTGATAGAAGAAGTGTATTGTTCATTGTGAGACTGTTCATTGTGCCCTCCATCACCATAGTATATGAGCACCTTATGGTCTTTAATGTATTTATCGTCCCCCCATGAGGTAAAGAAGTATTTGTCCTCATTTGACAAGATGGGCAACTGAGGCTAAGTGACTTGCCCAAGATCACCCAGGGAGTCTGTGGCAGAGCAGGGAATTGTACCTGAGTCTCCCAAGTTCTAGGTTTGTGCCCTAACAGCTGGACCATCCTTCCTCTCCCAGATACCTGGAAACTGTAGTGGACAAATCATAGTAATTGCCTCACTAATGACACAGTGTATGCTAGAAATCTGGTACCTTTTGGTGGAACAACTTAAATTTATTCCTGCTGTGTAAACAGTGGCATAAAACTGAATAACTTGCTCATGATATAATGGAGCAATAAAAATTGGATCTAATTGTGTGTAATAAGGCACACAGGACATTGCTCCAAAGATCCAGAGATAAAAGAAAATCTGTTCTGGAAATAGACAACTAAACAGATATGGCTGTGATGGGCCCAGTAAAGGAACTTTGGGGCCTGATTTTCAGAGGTGCTGCACACCCATAACTCCAGCTGAAATCAATGAGCACTGCAGGTGCTCAGGACCCTTTGAAAATCAGGCCCCTAAATGGAAAAGAAGAACTACCGAGAAGGATTGAGTCAGTAAATATTTTCAGGGAAAACATAAGGGTAGCAAAAAAGCAAAACAAATTAACATGAGTCAATTGGGTTGAGACAGGCTATTACAAATTTATTCAGGGGAAAAAATGCAGTGAAAGTAATTTTGCTAACCATTACCGTACAGTTCCCACAGATATAAACTACTATAAATAAAAGGAAAGAACTGTGCTAATCTCAAATTCCATTGTGAAGAAACTGTTGGCAAACCTTGACTTTTTAATAGCGACCCCTGTACTCTTGAGAAAGTAGGTTCATTAATGAGGACGAAGATTAAATTAATGCTGACTCAAACCTCTCTGAGCGAATGAACTCTTTTTTACAGTGTCTTCAGTAAGAAGAACATAGAAAAGAAATCTGAATAATTTGGAAGGTTCCTGTGAAAATAACCATTTTAAAAGAACAAGTAATGGAACTCTTGGAATGTCGGAACAGATGCAGTCAGCCAGTCTAGGAACAGGCCAAGCATAGTGAGGGAATTAGCTAATAAATTCCATTGATAATTATTTCTGAATAATAAAACAACAGGGTAGGATGCCTGAATGAAAGCAAATGTAGAGTCAAATTTCATTATCCAGTCAGAAAAAGGGATCCTGACAATTACCATAACTCATAACTTCTATCCACAGTAAAAAAAAAAAAAAAAAAAATGGAACAAAAACAAAAAAAACAAATCTAGGGTGAGCCATGAGCTACAGGTAACATGTTTTCGGGTTCTATTGCAATGTTGATGGATGCCAATGAAAGAATCACACTCACGCTGAGTGTGCTATGCCCCCAGCTTTGGATAGTCTCTAGGAGGGGCCCGTTCCATGTGCCTGGCCTCCAGGGGTCTCAGTTTTCTCCAGGGTAAGCCATGTGGTTTCATCAACTCCTTAGATTGGACCTCTGGGCCTTCAGCACTCCTGCTTCACACTGCGAGCTCTGTTCAGAGATTCCAACTGAGAGAGACTCCTGGTAGAGACTTGTACACTCTTCAGGGATTAATGGACCTCAGCAAGCATTCTCAGGGACACTCAGAGTGTGTTATCAAAACAGTAGGGTTTATTAGTCATCTGGAACACAGCATAGGAAGTCCTTACAATAGCATAGAGAACTGAAGGTTAAAGCCTAGACCATTCTGGTTAGCCCAGAGCCCAGACAAGCTATAGTGAACCCCATTGTTTAAGCACCGCGTCTCTCTCCATCTGACCTTTTGGTCAGACTCCAAGTGAAAGCCCTGACTTCTTCCAGCAGCCAACTCTTATCCCACCCACTTCACACCTTCCCAGTCCTTTGTTCTCAAGCTGTGAGAGGTTGCCCAGCTCCCCTGCTGAGAGGTGGGGAAATCTATCTCTGTCTGAGTCATAGGTTGCTAGGTATCAATGTCCTGGTGATTGGCTTTGCCATTGTCTTCATGGAGTCTCCTTTGACACGGGGTCAGCCTCAGCTAGTCTTTTTTTCTATGACCCATTTAGTCTCAGGCTAGGTCTATACTACCCGCCTGAATCGGTGGGTAGAAATCGACCTCTCAGGGATCGATTTATCGCGTCCCGTCGGGACGCGACAATCGATCCCCGAATCGGTGCTCTTACTCCACCAGCGGAGGTGGTAGTAAGCGCCATCGACAGAAAGCCGCAGAAGTCGATTTTGCCGCCGTCCTCACAACGGGGTAAGTCGGCTGCGATACGTCGAATTCAGCTACGCTATTCACGTAGCTGAATTTGCGTATCTTAAATAGACTCCCCCCTGTAGTGTAGATGTACCCTTAGACACCAAGGCAACATTCGTAGCGGTATCTCTTAGCCTGCCCTGAGAGCAAACAGTCCTTTCCTACCCACTGGGTAACAATGCAACAATGTAGGGGAAGCTGAGGCACACACTGGATTCATAACAATATTACAGAAAATTCTCACTTCATCACAGAGAGCCCTTCATTGGCACTGGATCAGTCCCATTAATGATAAATCTTGGCAGAGAAGCTGGATGACATTTTAATAGGAATGTGGATGAAGGGTCTTAGTTAAGCATTTGATGCTTCTGCTCTAAGAGGGTATGCCTACACTGCAACATAATTAGTGAAACTCAAGTCAGTGAACCTTGGGTTTGAGAAACCAGGGCACGAGCATCTACGTTGATTGCTGATCCTAAGCTGAGAATTTTTGAACCCAGGCTCCAACCTGGGGCTCTAGCATCCACAGCGCGGTATGTAGGCCCAAGTCCAGCCAACCATATCCTAGATTGCCCAGCATCCTCCCGAAATGTGGCTGCTCTAGTGCTTTGGTCATGGGGAAAACTTGAATGTCTACCCTGTACATCACTGGATGTTTAATCAGCCCTCCAAAACATCCTGCCGAGCCGTCATTTTGATCCTCGGGCTCCCAGCAACTAGAGCCAGCAATGTGATGCAGTCACCATTTGAGGAGCTTCTCTCACTTGCATTTTCTCTTTTGTTTAAGGAAATGGGCAAAACTTCTGTGATATGCTGGTGAACATTCTGGCAGAGTTTTCCGACCCACCGAAGGCACCTGACAGAGTTAAGGATGGAGGAGGAAAAGGAGAAGGAGGAGCAGAACACAGACATGGCAGACTCTAGTGGGCTGATGCTGCTCATGACAGTCGGTATAGCCGCTGATGCCCCTTACATAGATCAGCACTTCTGCAGGAGGGCCACAAGCAAATGTAAATATGGTAAAGGGACTCTACCCTCTATGGGGATATATGATTTAGAGTGTGTTCAGGTGAATGCACTGTCAGTTTTCTATGGAAAGGAAGTAGCCCTCTCTCTGAGAAAGTGTCCCCTTTTCTTAGAGGGAGGGATGTGCCAGCTGGAGGGGAAGAAGGGGATGATTGAGGGATAGAGGCAGGCAGAGATGAGCCTGAGGACTTGTCTTCACTACCGGGTGGATCGAGGCTGTGACGATGGATCCACTGGGGATCGATTTAGCAAGTCTAGTGAAGACCCACTAAATCAACCACTGAACATGCTCCCAACAACTCTGGTACTCCATTGGAATGAGGCCCATTATTCACGTAGCTGGAATTGCGTAGTTTAGGTCAACTTTAGATCGTACTGTAGACTGCCCTGAAAGAGAGAGAGAGAGAAACAGAGAGTCTGTGAGTCAACTGAGATAGAGAAAGGGCAGCCAGAGGGAAACTGGGAATGAGTGGAACTGAGAGTAAGTTGAGAGACTGAGATTGAGCAGAACAGACAGACTTGCAGAAGAGGGTCCCTTTAATTTGAAGCTGGCTGGCTGGTCAAGTCACTCCATGTTTGATGGCGTGTTCCTGAGCATTGGATCCGGTCATCTCCTGTCATTGATTCATGTTGTTCTGGAGATCTGGAACAGGAGAGCCAAATATCCTCCTGATCCAGTTGGTCTGGTCTAATGTATAGACCTGCAAGCAAGTATCACTGGAATCAAGTCCATTTCTTCACATAATAATACATGGAGATATACCTATCTCATAGAAATGGAAGGGACCCTGAAAGGTCATTGAGTCCAGCCCCCTGCCTTTACTAGCAGGACCAAGTACTGATTTTGCCCCAGTTCCCTAAGTGGCCCCCTTAAGAATTGAACTCACAATCCTGGGTCTAGCAGGCCAATGCTTAAACCACTGTGCTATTCCTCCCCCTCTAAAGGAGAGGTGCTGGTGGCTCAAAGACTGACTTGGGCTTTAGACAGTACCCAGTTTCATGTTTGGGCAAAGGGGAGCTTTGAAATAAAATAATAAAAATCTATAAGATAATAGCCTGTACATACAGAGATAGATATTGACATACTTCTTTTATTTAGAAGGTTATATATAATTAAATACACTTAATAGTGAGTTATAGTGTGTGTGTGTGTGTGTGTGTGTATTTGAACCATTATAAGTTTTTTTTAATTCTATTGTAGGTAGGTGGAATCCAGTTCCAGTTGTTCCAATTTAAATAATTTTTTTTTTGCCAACGAGTTGTATTACCTTGGCTACCTTTAAATAACCTTTTATCAAGGTGTACCAACTCCCTTCCCTCACCTACCAGGTAAATTATATCACCACTGTGATGGACCATTACTAAATCTTGGTTGCTGGTTTTGGGACAGGATGACCCCCAGATGTATTTCAAATTATAACACAATAACCCTACTCTGAGAGGTCTCTTTACACAGAGACTGGTGGGACCACATCATGCAGACCAGGGATGCCCAGCAGTGGGTCTAGAACATTTGCATGAAGAAAACTTTTTGCCTTGCCTTATGAAACTATATCCTGATCTCAGAGGCCCTTGCAAAAGAAGGTTTAATTACACTCACAGCAGGTGAAGAATGGTGGTTGATTGTATGTTTAGCAGACTGAAATCCCACTGGTGCTGTCTATAGACCCATTTGGATTCCAGTATCCTCAATGCTGTCCTCATTATTATGGCTTGCTGTGCTTCACAATCTTTGTGAAGCCAAAGGTCCCTCTCAATAGAATTATGACAGTGACAGGCTGCTAAACTGGTAATTAGCCAGAAAGTGCAGCTACCACAGATGCACCCAGGCAACAGAAATTAGAGCTGTTTTGTGCTCCCACATCATGGGCTTGCATGGGCCATTGGAAGATGTAGAGTAGTACCATTATGAATGTGCTTGTGCAATGCTTACAGTACATTAGGTAAGGGGGTGTTGATTGTACTTATGATGATCACTTTTGAAATGGCGGGGGGGGGGAAAGAACTCTGGATTTAGTGATCTGGACTGAGAAATAAATTGTTTGCATACAACTTCAGTATTGCTTCTTATGTGTTTATTTTTATCATTTGAAATAGACACTATATGTTGGTGTAGTGGGGCAGCTGCCCCACTCCTGCAGAAAAGGGATTAAAAGCAGTCCTGGAGAGGGCTGCAGCAGGGAAAGGGATTAAGAACAGCTGGGGGAAGCTGACTGGGTAGCTGACTACAGCTGTGGCCAGCTCAATCAGGGCCCAGCTGGCCCTTATAAGAGGGCCTGTGGGCCGGGAGTCTTGCTTTAGCCCTAGAGTGAGAAGGGCTAGCTGCCTGAGAGAAGGTACCTGAAGTGGAGCAGTGCCGGGGAAGGGCAAAGGGAACTGGGGAGCTCCAGCCTGGTAAACCCCCAGGCTGCAGGCCTTGGTGAAGGCCTACCAAAAGGTACTAGGGCTGCAGAGAGGCAGCCTGGGAATAGGCAGAGGCAGCTGGTCCTAACCCCTTGCCAATGATGAGTGGCCATTATGGACTGCAGTTTGCCCCAGTGAGAGGGAGCTAGATGATGACTGGCAGTAGCCACTGAGGCAAGGTGGGTTTAGAGGGTTGGAAGTTCCCCGGGGAGGGGAGACCCAGAGTGTGGAGGTACTGCTGGGGCACACCCCCAGGTTAAAGGGTACCGGGGTCCAGGAGGGACATGGGGGTCCAGTGCCAGGTGAGCCACCGGCTTGCAGAGGGTGCTCCACAGCTGGTGAAGAGCTAATTCCCAGGACAACCAGCAGGAGGTGCCGCGCCGGTGAGTCGTCGCCTCGCTAGAGATGGCAATACAATTTCTTAATAAAATAAAAACCTTTCTTTTTGACCATTTATTAGAAAAGCACAATATTAAACTATTGGATCGGATACAGAGGGACCTAGACAAATTAGAGGATTGGGCAGAAAAAAACCTGATGAGGTTCAACAAGGACAAGTGCAGAGTCCTGCACTTAGGACGGAAGAATCCCATGCACTGCTACAGACTAGGGACCGAATGGCTAGGTAGCAGTTCTGCTGAAAAGGACCTAGGGGTCACAGTGGACGAGAAGCTGGATATGAGTCAACAGTGTGCTCTTGTTGCCAAGAAGGCTAACGGCATTTTGGGCTGTATAAGTAGGGGCATTGCCAGCAGATCGAGGAACGTGATCGTTCCCCTTTATTCGACATTGGTGAGGCCTCATCTGGAATACTGTGTCCAGTTTTGGGCCCCACACTACAAGAAGGATGTGGAAAAATTGGAAAGAGTCCAGCGGAGGGCAACAAAAATGATTAGGGGTCTGGAGCACATGACTTATGAGGAGAGGCTGAGAGAACTGGGATTGTTTAGTCTCCAGAAGAGAAGAATGAGGGGGGATTTGATAGCAGCCTTCAACTACCTGAAGGGGGGTTCCAAAGAGGATGGAGCTCGGCTGTTCTCAGTGGTGGCAGATGACAGAACAAGGAGCAATGGTCTCAAGTTGCAGTGGGGGAGGTCCAGGTTGGATATCAGGAAAAACTATTTCACTAGGAGGGTGGTGAAACACTGGAATGCGTTACCTAGGGAGGTGGTGGAGTCTCCTTCCTTGGAGGTTTTTAAGGCCCGGCTTGACAAAGCCCTGGCTGGGATGATTTAGCTGGGAATTGGTCCTGCTTTGAGCAGGGGGTTGGACTAGATGACCTCTTGCGGTCCCTTCCAACTCTGATATTCTATGATTCTATGATTGCCTGGCAGGCCAGCAGCCATTCTACCAAAACACTAGCAACACCAAAACCTTTAACAAAACCATCAACAAGTGCAAACAATGAAACCGTTTCCAAGATGGAAACCCCATACTGTGGCATGTCTCCAGGCCCCCTCATCTCCTTTCCCATGCTTGTCATGCACTGGGCACCAGGATTAGTGGGTGGAGGTAAATATAGAGGAGGGGCTCAGCAGCGAGGACTGCATGGAGAACATTTGCCCTGTCCATCCACTGATTGGGCCCAACTCCATGGCCCATCCTGCCATGGAATTGTCCAAAATGTTCCTGGTCTGCAGCACATTGCACTGTGGAGGGGACTCGGAGGGGGGGGACAGAAGGAGCCTGCAGTCTTGCGGGCATTAGTGAAAGCAGATGCTCATAACAGTTTTCTGCTGTGCTTTATCCTCCTCCCTTAACTGCAATTCCTCTTCTAGGAACTGTGAAACTAGTGTCTGTTCCTGCACTGAAATCCTGTCCTCAAGCGGTACAGCCAATCTGAGCATTTCTGCTTGCTTCTCATCTTGCCTTTCTATTTGCCACCTGATGGTACAGGCTTCTACTGGAGTGCGGGCAAGCTGTCAAGATACTACAGTCTGTGGAGGTCAGTGGGTCTGGAAGCAGACAAGACACAGATGGTCGCAGTCTCAAGTGTTTCAGGGAATGAGCATACACAAAGTCCTTCTGGAATTTCAAGGACACAAAATGTAATTTTGTAAAACTGTACTTCAATATATTGCTAGAAGGATGCTTCAGACCACAGAAGTTCCCTGGACACAGCAAGTTTAATTGCCATGAAAGACTTGCACAGAGAGTGTAAGTTAAAACCACAATTGCGCTTTTCTAAAATTTGCAGATCAGTTTGGACATTGGGGGACGGTGATCGCTGTGGCATTCTACATAAACCTTCCCTATCATTCCAGGCATTCCACATTTTGCAGGACATAACAGTTCCTGTAGTTCCCGGCTGGCAAAGAGAGGTTTTGTTCCAAGCTTCTGGGGAAGTCAGCTGTGTATGGAGAGTGAGCAGCACATCTAGGAGTGGAGTGGGCTGGCCCGCTACCAAGGTAGACCTGGAAAATACACCTTTTCCTAAAATGTGACTACCTATCTGGAATTCCTGCTTCAGGAAAAGATTTCAGCTATCAGCACCCAGGATTAGGTCAACATTCATGAGGGAATTAACAGGATACTGTGTTAGCCTTCATGTGGGATGGTACCATGGATTTATACAGTGGCATCATAATATTTTCTTCCCTATTATCTATCCCTTTGCTAATGTTTTCTAACATTCTATTAGCTTTTTTGACTGCCGCTGCACGGTGAGCAGATGTTTTCAGCAAACTGTCCACAATGATTCTGATCTGTTTCTTGAGTGGTAACTGCTAATTTAGACCCTGTCATTTGTCTGTATATTGAGATTATGTTTTCCAATATGAATTACCTTGTATTTATCAACACTAAATGTCATTGGCCATTTTGTTACCCAGTTATCCAGTTTTGTGAGACCCTTTTGTAACTCTTCACGGCCAGCTTTGGATTTAACTATCTTGAGTAATTGTGTATCATCTGCAAACTTTGCCACCTCACTATATATCTTCTTTTCCAGATCATTTATGAATATGTTGAACAGCACTGGTCCCAGTGCAGATCCCTGGGGGATGCCACTATTTATCGCTCTATATTGTGAAAATAGACCATTTAGTCCTACTCTTTTTCTGGTCTTTTAACCAGTTACTGATCCATGAGAGGACCTTCCCTCTTATCCCAAGACTTCCTACTTTGCTTAAGAGACTTTGGTGAGGCTTTCTGAAAGTCCAAGTACACTATATCCACTGGGTCACCCTTGTCCACATGTTTGTTGACCCCCTTAAAGAATTCTAATAGATTGGTGAGGCATGATTTCTCTTTACATAGGCCGTTTTGATGCTTCCCCAACATATTGTGTTCATCTATGTGCCTAATAATGCTGTTCTTTAATATAGTTTCAACCAATTTTCCTGATATTGAAGTCAGGCTTACCATCCTGTAATTGCAAGAATTGCCTATGGAGTCTGTTTTTAAAAATCGGTGTTACATTGGCTATCCTCCAGTCATCTGGCACAGAGCCTTATACCACAGTTAGTAGTTCTGCAATTTCATATCTGAGTGCCTTCAGAATGCTTGGGTGAATACCAATTGGTCCTGGTGACTTTTACTGTTTAATTTATCAATGTGTTCCAAAACCTTCTCTAATGACACCTCAATCTAGGACAGTTCCTCAGATTTGTCACCTAAAAAGAATGGCTCAGGTGTGGGAATCAACTGCAGAAGATGTGAGGGAAAGAGTGATGCAAAGAATGTATTTAGCTTCTCAGCAAATGCCTTGTCTTCCTTGAATGCTCCTTTTGCACCTTAGTTATGCAGGGACCCCACTGTTTGTTTGGCAGGCTTCCGGCTTCTGATGTACTTTATAAAATTGCTGTTCGTTTTTATGTCTTTTGCTAGTTTCCCTTCAGATTTATTTTTGGCCTGCCTAATTGTACTTTTACACTTGACTTGCCAGAGTTTATGTTCCTTTCTATTTTCCTCAGTGGGATTTGAAGGAATTTTTAAAATTGTCTTTTTGTCTTTTTACTCTGTTTAGCCAAGGTGGCATTTTTTTGGCCCTCTTACTGTTTTTTTTAAATTTAGGGTATACATATAGTTTTTGCTGCCAGTGCCACAGTGAGCCACTCCTCCAGGGGAGCATCAAAAAACTCATCCGAATACATTCCCAGGATGTTCTGCCCCTGCTCCTGTGGGAAAGCCTCCTTGGGGACTGGTTTCACCACTGGACTCATCCAGCACCTAATGCTGGCTCCCATTCATTCTCATTCTAGATTCTGGGGCCATCAGGTCACCATCTTGGCTGACCAGGTCATCATGCACCCCTGTTGGCTCTGTGCTAGGTTCAGTAACCAGCACCCGGTCAAAATTGACAGCGAGTTCCCAGAGGTGGGGTTCTGGTCCCTGGCTAAGCACTCCAAGACCAACTACTGCAAAGTATGTTCCCTACACTGGTCATCAGTCCGGTGCATTTCCAACATGGCCAGCTTCTTCGTTGTTTAGTGATAAGCATAGTCATTCCCAGTACATTTACTGAAATCATTGCTTTACTCACCTCACACACCACAGATTCAACAAAATCTGGCTGTGCTACTATGATTAGGTAGGAGCATGCTTGGCAAAGGACTTCTGACTGGTGGCCATTGCAAATGCAGAAGAAGGTTCACTGTGTTTGCAGCGCAGCAGTCAGAATCCAATGGAAAGGTTAAATGTTGAGCTGTACTTGAGCTGAGGTGGTTGCCTCCATTTCTTAGGAGTCGATTGGTGACTTGTGGGATAGAGAGGACAAAGAACACTGGTACACCAGTGTAGGGATTTGTGGGACAGCGTTGGTGGTCTCCCAGGCCTGAGTCCAGAGTGGCTGTGTCCACACTGCAGAACAATAAGGTTTGAGTCTTGGGTCCCAGCTGGACTTGGGCTTGTACCCTCCATCCCTGTGGGGTCCTAGGACCCTGTGTCTGAGCTTGAGTCAGAGAGAGTTGTGTGTGGCTAGAAGGGGGGTTAGGGTCTGAGCCCAGGCTCATATTGCAGTGTAGGCATACCCAAAATCTTAACTGGAAAGCTAATTCAAACTGACTTGAATAAAAACACTATCCCATAGACTGACATTGGATAAAATGACATTAACAAAGGGCAATGATAAATAGCAATGTAATGAGCTGGCAAGAAGATGGTTTGTGGGGTACTGCGGGGCTCAATGAGTCCTATTGTATCTCAAGAGTCTCAGGTAGAGGGAACCCTCCAGTTGTGTGCCTCTCCCTCCCAAATCTCCAGATCCAAGCAGCCTACATTTTAGACAAATTTTGATGTATATCTTAAATCTATAAATGGTTGGAAATGTTTATTTCTTCAGAAAACAAATGACTTTTCAGCAAAAATTAAAGAGTATTGAACATTTTTGGCCCAAACCCAAAATATTTCAATTCAGAAATGCTCTATGGGCTTCATGTGAGTTGTAGTTTGGGTACCTCCATGCTTCCATTCTCCTCTACAGCTAGGCTCCCTGGTTGAACTACATCTACCATGATGCACCACGATTTGCCCTGTTGGTAAGCGGATGTCATGCAGTCTTGGACTCACCGAATGTGGTGCATCATTAGAGATTTAGTCCAGTAGGAAGCTTGGCCCATAGAGGAGAATGGGGACATGAAGCTAATAAACTACAATTCCCATGAGGTACTATGGCAGCATTTCCAAATCAAATTATTTTGGGTTTTGGGCATTTCATTTTTTGATGACTATCAAATTTTTTAATGGAAATCAGATCTTTTTGAGAAATTTTGTTTACTTGAAAACCTAATTTTCCACTAAAAACAGATTTGATGGATTTAAAAAAAAAATTCTATTTAAATCCTCTATATTCAACAAACGAAACCCCAGCATAAGAAAGCGTGACCCCTGGGGAACACTGGACTCAGATCTCAACTTTGCAGTTTAATTTAGCATCTTCATATAACCCCTTTTAAATTAAATTAAACAATCAGACACAAGTGGTTGCACTAATTAGACAAATGTACTTTGCTACTTTAGTTTGCTGCATCCCAATGAAATGAAAACATTAAATCAGGATTCTTGGTATTTATTTGTTGTAGTGTTATACAACTATGTTATAGTGCTGCCACAATGCTTCCAGAGAAAACCAATGGTGACCTTGAAGTTAGGGATCTATTAGTTTAGTTCAAGTCTTGTTATGTTAGTAGAATACAAAGACTGATGCTGATGTAATTTTATGGAGTGCGCTCCCCTTCTTTCTTGCTTAGAATACCACTGTGTTCCTTTTTTATGTCCTTTGCAGGCATGTACTGTGACCTGTTCTAGTTGAAACATTCTGAAAGGAGCAACATCACAGCCATACATAATAAGTCTGCTCAAGGACACAAGCAGCAGAAATCATGAGGATAAAGCAAAGATAGAATTATAGGACCAGACCCTAAGCTGCTATAATTCAGCATAGATCCACTGATGTCAATTCAGACACGTTGCTTTAAATCAACTGAAGTTCTTGCCCATCCTCTTCATTTATACGTGTGTTTGGGGAGATAGTACTTGAAGGAACCAAGTCATGCTCTGGGTGACATTTAGAAACAGAGATTTTTTTCAAAGACACAAATGGGAGGCAACTGCCCACCTGTCAGGAGTGAGCTGAAGGGAGCCAGCAGGCCTGCTTTTAAGCTCAGAAGGCTCAAAGCTTACGCTAGCAGCTGTGAGTGCTCCTGTACCCGCCTTGTTCCCAATCTGTGCTATCATGGCTTGTGCCTGACTCTGGTTCTAACCATTGGTTTGAATCCTAGGTGCTGCCCCTAACTCAACTGCAGCTCTGACCCTTGACTTGATTCCTGGTTCTTGACGCTGGTTTGTGGCTCCTGACTCCTGTTCCAACCACTGGGCTTGACCACCCATGCCCTGGTTGTGAGACAAGCTCACATTGACGTCCAGTCAATTGGCTAAATGCCAATTTTACCTTTCAAAATAATCTTCTTGGAGCCTGCTTCTCCACTCACACAAATGCTTCTCCTAGCATTTAATAATAATAATTAATAATAGAAGTTAGTCTTGGTACATGTCTTAGTAGTTAAATTATATTTCTTGGCTTTTGACACCTGTCCAGCACAGATCACTGCGGGCTTAGAATGATGCATAGTGATATCTGGGAGTTGCGGGCAGCCGTGCCTGTGGATGGTCAATGTAAACAAACTGTCTCGCGGCCCGCCAGCAGATTACCCTGACGGGCCGCAGGTTGCTCACTACTAGTGTATGACTTGGCTGGAGGGCTGAGTCACCGAAGACCGACCACAGAGAGTGATTGCAGGCGCACACGCTCGGCCAGGGGGTGCTCGCGAGAGGTGAGTGCGACCCTGTTGTGGTGCTACATTAATTTTGTATTGTGCTAACTTTTTGATTAAAATACCATGCTGTGCTAAGGGAAATGCTTTACAGAACTCTAAGTATATATGTCAACGCAGTTACCTCTGTTTTTGAGGAGATTACTAACTTGCCTGACACTGTCAATTTCACATATAGTTTTTTTAAATAAATAAATAAATAAATAAAAGGCATCCTAAAAATAGGTGTGTTCATAAGAGTCAGAACCAAAGTCCACGGAAGTTGGCTAGAAATGATATTAGATATTTGGAAAATGCTCCAAGGACTTGCAGTTACATTGTTATGCAAATATATGTGTAATCAAGTTGTCTAATTTTAAAATAATTTGTATAGCTGAAAGGATAATTTCCGATTCAGTGTTCAGCATGTTAGCTTGCTTCCTATGGAAGCCAGTGTGAGCATATCTTAAAAAAATGAATGTGTCCAACTTCTACTACAGTATACTATGTATACTAACTTTCTCAAGGACACTTTAAATTTATTTTAAATTTAAAATACTATTTATCTTTGTAACATGAGAATTTAATTTTTATACAGAGCATTTCAAGTGTTAAAAGGGATGATGGACTACAATAAAACCATTGAATAAAATCCCAAAATATGGCTGGTTAGAAATAGAAAGTTCCTATTGAATTTTCAGGTTTTAACAATCCAGATTACTTTTATTGACTACTCCTGACAATGAATCATTACATCCGATTGCTAATTTACCCCAGTGCTTTATAGAAAGAGCACAAATATTGGGTGAGAGCTATGCAGATTTTCACCAGGTGAGGATCTGGCCCATGAAGTTTAATTAATGAAGGCATCTAACAAGTGTATAAAGATAGGAACATTGTACAGGGCTGGGTCTAGCACAGTGTCAGTGGAATGGGAAAGTCGGCTAAAATATGGCTAACTGTAGCCAAGATTGCTTTTTCTGACCTGAGCTGCCCATAATCCAATAGAAATTCTCAAAGTCTTCCAGTAGCTTTGTGCTAGACATTGTCTGAAAAGTGGATCTGAAAAACCCAGCCAAAACATACTTATTTATATTAGTGGATGAGTCTGAAGAGCGGTGAAGGGCATTAGGAACTATTGTCTGCCACATTACAGGTGATATTTTCTTTTTATCAGCCAGGCAGACATGTTCCGTTCAGCGGCAGGCACAGTATTTCAGTTGGTGTCTTCATATCATGCCAATTGCTTTACTGGTGATGCTTAGCTGTCTTTTGTCTGCTAAACGAGTGACCAGACATGTAGAGCCAAATCCCCAGCCGGTGTAAATTAATGTAGCCACTTTGAAGTCAATGGAGTTATGTTGATTTGACCCCCAGACTGGATTTAATTGATTAACACAGACCTCATCTTCCCACTGATGCAGTGTATGGACTGCATGGAATTTGGTCGTCAAACGCTTTAGATGTGCAGGCAGTGAGAGCATTAGCTGAACCTATTGATCTAGCCAATGACAGCAATGAAGATCTTTTTACAGCTGGAAACTCTCTTTGCCACCGCAGTCCTTCTTCAGGATTGTGTGCAGGAGACCATCCCACCTTTCCTGCCCCTTGCCGTGCATCTGATTCAACTGGCAGACAGTTCCATGTGTAAAATGGACTCAGGACTGTCAGGTACTGTCTGATTGCAAGTGACTCGGAGTTTTGAATCTCTTGAAACATTGCCTTTTATGGCAGAAAACAGTGGTGGTTTAGGATGATCCAGTAAGATGTCAAGTGCTTACTGAAAAACGGCATGTGTGTAATATAGTGAGATTGGCTTGAACTGTATAATATCTGCATTGCCTGTTGGAATTAAAGAGAGAAAAGAGCTGCTAAGAGACAAATATAAATGGCTCTCTTCAGTGATGCACACTCATTTCTATGTCTCTTCAGATTTAAAAAACAGGCAAATGAGCCTTTCTCCAAAGACCAGTAAACCATAAGACTACATTTGCAGCAATATGCAGGATTTTAACAGTGCAAGGCCCCTGAATGTTAATGAAATATCCCTTTTGTGGTGCTTTGAAAATGTACAGTCATTTATACTGTCACCAGAGTTGTCATACTGTCACCAGGAGGATATAAAATATATGCTGTCCAGATGATATTCTCACTGAGTATAGATAGCCCTTAGGAGTATATTAAAGCTGACAAGCCAAAATTTTTAACACCCTTCTCTAATTTTTATATGTACAACTCACCAATACACCCGACACCACCAGCCTCTGTCGGGGAAGGGAGGAAAGGCTACAGCAGACTTAAAAACCCTGTGTTTTGGCTGGGTGACCCACCACTCATAGACTTTAAGGTCAGAAGGGACCATTATGATCATCTGGTCTGACCCCCTGCATGCTGCAGGCCACAAAACCGTCCCTACCCTTTCCTTGACTCTGCTGATCCTGCTGGGATCAGAGATTTGGGCATTCACGTGCGGTTTTATTCAGAGCACATGAAGGCAATGGATAAACCCTATTGACGTCAGTAGGGTTTGGATCAGCTCCATGAAGAAAAGGGGTCCGTGCTTGTTATGCCATCCTAAGATCTATGCAACAGCTAGCTTCTTGGGAACTGTTGGAAGTGAAAATGATGAGGAAACTGTTCTTTGAAGTACCTAATGAGCAGAAACCTTGTCAGTTTAGTTCCCTTGCAAAATAGAGCTGGCAGGGAGCATGGTAGAGGGTGTGAGGCATGCGTGTGCACACCCTTAATGTACACGTTTCTGTCCATGACAAACACAGCATGCTGGGCTGATCATTGTTGGGTCACTCAGCTGAAGGTCGGCCACTTCAAGTCTCTAGGCAATCAGACTTAACACTTTAATATTTGTACAGTACTTTGCAAGGATTAGTTATATCTTCAAGGACCCTAAGTAGTAGGATTACTATATTATGGCTAGTACCTAGTGGGCCAAATCCTTAGCCGTAAATGGGCAGAGATCCATTGAAGCCACTGCAGCTCTGCCCATTTACACCAGCAGAGAATCTGTCCCATTACTGCTTGGGGAAGGTTGCTTGCGCAAGGCCCTGCAATGAAGGAGCGGAAGAGCTAGGATGAGAGAGTGGGAATTCCTGGCTCCCAGTCCTGCTCAGTCGTCATAGGGATATAGGACTGGACACAGGCACCGGCTTCCAATTGTCCCGGGGGATGCTCAATACCTCCTCAGCCCCAAGCCCCTCCCCGCCTCTTCCCATCCCTGCTCTGCCCCCTCTCTGCCTCTTCCCTATCTCTTTCCGCCTCTTCCCCCAAGCCTGCCTCATTCCGGTTCCTCCCCCTCCCTGCTAGCGCCTCCTGCATGCTGTGGAACAGCTGATCATGGTGGCCAGGAGGCGCTGGGAGGGAGGGGGATGAGTTGATTGATGGCTGCCGGCGGGCTGGAGGCCCTGCGGGGAGTGGGAGCTTGTCTGCTGGTGGGTGCTCACCACCCACTAATTTCTTTCTGTAAGTTTTCCAGTTCTGGAGCACCCATGGAGTTGGCGCCTATGGGACTGGATGCGACTTGCTGGGTCATTGAGTCCAGTCCCTTCTGTCACAGGCAACTCCATCATATAATCCTGTTCACCTGTTTACCAAGCTCCATCTTTAAACTAGATGCCATCTCTGTTTTTAATCCTCAGCTTGAAGATGTGACAGTCTTTTCTACTAGCATTAAGAAAAACTCTCAAACCTAAATATTGGGGAATGTCACCCTTTGGGATTCCGAACCTTAACAATGCACCTATAAAACAAAAAAGACTATGTCCAAATGATGACTCTGTGTCCTAACTTTTGCAAATGTAACTACATGGCCCTTGAAGTCCCTTCTAACCTTATGGCTCTATGATTCTACCTTTTTAGAATGTATTCACTTTGCGTATTCATTGTTTTGATATTAACTTTTTAACATAGTCTAATAAACACGACTGCCTTACAAAGAGCCGATGACTCATTTTAAATAACAATCACAAATATGGGTATCTGTACAACCAGTAATAAAAACAACCACCCACACAAAAAAGACTGGGGTTGGAAGATACTGTTCAGAGTGTTTACATTCTAAATTTCCCTCTTTAAAATCAAGCAAATCTCTTGGGAAATATTTGAATTTCATGTGGCTAGGACCTGAAAATAAAGGTCAGTGGTGCATTTTAATACTTGAAGCAGAAAGGTTTGAATATTTTATTGTCATTCACCTTGGTAATATTTACAGCCATTAGAACCAATTTTGCAAAACTGAAGCAATATTTACTCTAAATGAAATGCACATATGGTCTTCGTGAATATTCAGTTACTTTCATTTGAGGCTCAGTCACTGAGCTTGTTAAGTCACATAATTGTTGCAAGACATTCCTCAATAGCAAATTATGTGAATTAATTAGAGTTTTACAGAGAAAATGAAAACTGATCACACCCCACACAATAATGTCAAGCTCATCTCAATTCTTTCCCTCTCTCTTATACTTAGAAACTTTATCAACATTTCCTTGTGCTGTGTAGTTTGAAATCCTTTGCAACTGCAAATCTATCCCTCTCAAAATATTATTTGAGTGGGCCATATTTGACTAAAGTCTATTAGCCCCAGTGCGTTTGCATGCAAATGGAAGGAGAAGGAGCCCTTTCTTCCCCTATTCCATCACCTACATAAAGGAAAACGGAATGCCAATGCATTCCCTGAGTATGATGAGGGAGTGGATTGGAGAGAAGCCTATTGAGAGGTATTCAACAGCTAAAGGAAAATGATCAAGGCCCTCTCTCCCATATACTATCTGGGGCTGAGATGGGGGTATGCATACTGCACTCTTACAGAGGATATGCAACAGTGTCATTCTGTGCACCTCAGCGCTTGGCAGGGACAATGTCTATGGGCTCTGGCCCATGATAGAAGCCATGACAAAGACCATAGCGTCTAGCTAGTTCATAGTGTTAGCCGGAGCACACAGGTTCTCAGTTACTTTCATAGCGTATGACTAATATGTATGTGCATGACATAGCAAACATGGAACAATAATTTACATAAAGGTTTTCAGAAGGAGTAGAGCATTCCAAGCAAATTTCTTGTAGATTTAGTTTGTACAAAGCACTGCACCAGAGGACAAGGTTCTGTTAGAACATCCAGCATGGGGATTTGGAGAAAAGAAAGAGAAAGTTTCTGATGAATGAACCAACCTCCAGATAGTACACTGAAGATCAGTTTATCATTGATGATGGGGAGTGGGGGGTCTTGGAGGAAGAGACCCTTGGCAATACCTGCCTTTCCTCCCTCTCTTCAACGGCCTCATATTGTTGTTACACTTCCTCCTACTAACAATGGGTACCCTACAGCCTCTCACTGCTCTGTTTGGTGGCTGGGTGTGGGTTGCTGAGGTGCTCTCTCTGTGTGTACCATTCTGGGAACCAGCATCCAAGAATGTTTTCCCAGTGAAGAGTTCCACATGCTCAACACATTGAGTTGTCACCAGACCTTCAAGTTGGGCATAAGGTTGCAGTTCCAAACTGGTGCAGATCCTCCTATGTAGCGACACCACTGTAGGAGGGGGGCTGATGGTGATGACTTACAATCTAATTGAAGAGAAGCCACAACCAGTTCATACAACAATAGGAGAGAAGGAGAACAAGGGTAACTGTAATATATTCACATAGTTACATAGGCCTGCTATGTGCTCAGTATGATAGCTCTGAAGTGTGTGTGTATGTGTGTGTGTGAGAGAGACGTTTGCCTCCAACCTAATTTTGGCATCAAGCAGAAGTAGTTCTTGAGGTGGGATTTGGAGAAGAAGAGGTCAGTGACTCTATGACCTAGTTCAGGGATGGCATTTGGGGCCTAACTTTCTTTCACACTAGGTCCTCTTTACACTCGTTTGGTAGTGCAAACGGGCTGTAATGTGTACTTATATCCACTTTTACTCGCAGGCCAAGGGGCTTTAAGAAGCAGGCCCTCCAGTAAGGCATGGCATGAACAACAGCACAGAGATGATTGTGGGAGATGTGGCCACACAAACAAGGCTGGTATAGGGTGACCAGATGTCCCATTTTTAAAGGGACAGTCCCATTTTTTGGGACTTTTTCTTATATAGGTGCCTATTACCCCCCCACTCCCTGTCCTGTTTTTTCACAGTTGCTATCTGGTCAACCTAGGCTGGTGGTATAGGCAGAGTGGAAGGGATATGACACAAGAAGAGGCGAGAGAAGATGAATAGAGGGTCAGAGTTGTGAAGGGCCTTGAAAGTGATGGCAAGAAGCTTGAACTTCATGTGGTGGAAAATGCAGAGCCAGAGGAGGGATTCAAAAAGTAGAGAAAAATGCTCAGAGTGATGGGAAAGAAAGACAAATGTACAAAATGTTCCTAATATTGGAGGGAGATCTAGAGATGATGCAGATACAAACCAGACTAGTTTGGGTGACGGAATAGACTTTTTTCACATAGTTTCATTTCTTCCTCACATTTGCTATTAGTATAGTATGTATTTTTTGTCCTTCAGAGTAATAAATACCCTAAGGATTGACAATTGCAGTGCCTATTGATAATAGCTTATTTCTTTAAAAAATGGTTCCTCTTAAGAAAAAACAATAAAGGACACTCCCATCTGGGTACTAATGACATAGTAATGGTTGAGTTCAGATTCCCCCTTTCTTTGTTTTAGTCTCTCAGGAAAGCTCAAACATGTGCTCCTTCCATCCTCCTCAATCCCTAACCTCTCTGAGGTGACAACTTAAAGTGATTAAAATGGCTTTTAGAGTTTAAAAGAGAGTGGAGTCAACTGAATGGAAATCAAAGCACTGGTTAGCACATAGAACTTACCAGATAAAGGGAGGAATATTTCATGAATATCCTCTCCATGAACACATGGCTCCTTCATTATTCCTGTTTCTCTCACAGAGTTACTTGCTGGCTGACTGAATAAAGCCTTCTCTCTCTCACTGGCACTGTCCTCATGTCAGTACAATCAAATTAACTCTAAACAAGGATATGATATTTGGAAGGTTCAAGAAAAAATACTGCACTGTGAATTATTTGTCTTTCTTTCTCTTGCGCTAGTGATGGCTCCTTGCAGACAGAAGTGGATATACTCAGGGTCGGGTTTGAGTGATGCTGCCATGAACTTACTATGCTTTTGAGCAATGGCAAATGAGCTTCTTCAATTCGTCATGGTTTCACTGCCGTCTTCTACTGGGTTTGGTTGGGACAAAGGGAACGTTGTTCACTGGAGACGAGTGAGACAATACAGGAGAGATCGAATAAGCATTTAAAAAAATTCTTTATACGGTATTTGTTCAGTGGAAGACAAAATCCATGGACCTCAAGTAAATGGTTCACTAGCTCTCACTGCTCCTTCCTTGACCTGCTGTATATCTGAGCTGACACTATGCAAGTTTTGGCACTCCCCAGCTTTAGTGGTTCCAGCTTTGTCCCCATCTGTCCACATCAAAAAATTCACCACAGAATTGGAGAGCACTGACTACAATTAACCATTGTCTGCTAAAGGGGAACCAAGGACAGGCACAACAAGGATGGTGCAGATCAAGTTTGACGAACTATGACAGGAGTTTTGTGAGGGAAGTTGCACAATATCTGTCTTGTAAGCCTTGAACAAGGTAGTTCTCTGACTGAATTTATATGCAAGTCTGAAAGAATGGAACTGTGAGATGAGGGGTCATATCCAGCTTGCTTTATTCAAACAAGCCGTCTAACTGATTCCGGGGGCAAGGCGTGATTTGAATAAAGCCGTCAGAATTTGGATCTAGGTTCTCTGTTTTCCTGTTTAGTAGTTCTGGCCAGTTAATATTTCTATTCCATAAAATCCAGCTCCCATGAAGATTTCGCATATATCCTAGGACTGAAGTTGTTTAAATCGTGCACCTGAAAGGACATCATCAACAGTCTTCGAGACCCTCTGGCAACAATTTATATTGGTGTTTTTCACACTATAGAAAATGCTTGTATGTGAAAAGGAGCTTCTGAGGGTCTGAGTTTCTTATTTTCACATTTCTCCTCATTCATAGCTGACTTTATTTGTTGCTCTAGGCAACATTGGTTGAGTCATAAAGACAGGGAAACCTCACTGGGGAAGAGATTCATACTTGGGAAAAGGTTGCGTAAGGGATGTCAATACTTCAAAAAGAAATAAAACAGTAAGTAAGATCTGTCTTTTTTTCTGCTATATTGATCACTTTTAGTGGGTATATCCAGAAAGTTGACTTTTTTCTGTTTCCTATGAAAGGGTTAATGACTCAGGTGCCAAATATCCTAAACTGTGTACTTCCCATGTTGAAGTTCAATGAACATGCCTTCAGTAGTATTAGGGATGTTTTTCTTTGCCTATTTGATAGGATCAATAAAAACAAATGGAAATAGACAAGAAATTGTTAGGCCTGGTGCTTCACAAGCAGTCAAAGAGGAGCCTGTTATGCCTTCTGGAGCAGCTCATGACCATGAGTGCCAACCTCAGGGCATACTGCCCAAAGAAGGGCAGACACCCCAAGCTGGTGATGTGTTCTATAATTAGATTTTGCCAATCAAGTAACCAATGTAAACTCGTGGATCACTTTAACAGTCTGACTATGGAGTCACAGACAGTTCCCTTGGGCTCTATCTTGCCACTCAGGCAGCTGGACTTAGTGATAAATGGTCGCTAACTCCAAAAATCACAAAATATTCAGGTTGCTCCCAGTTCCCAGATCAACTTGTACCTAAGATCACACACCAAAGCCAACACTGGTAGCCATTCCTATAATAAACCAATTAAGGATTTATTAACAAGGAAAAAGAAATGAGAGAGTTATTTAAAGGTTAAAGCTGGCAACAAATATGCACAAAAGAGTTCAGTCTCTGGTTCCAAAAGGTGATGAGACGTAGTAATCTGTCGGAATTAAATGTCTCTTCCAGGCTAAGCCAGGTTGATCCTCGGGAGCTCTGATTTTTGTTTCTTAGCTCCAGACCTTGTAAGAGTCCAAACTGCAAAGAGATGAAAAATCTTCATTGGCAACTATCTTTATTTCCCTCTTGTAGCATTCCAACCAATGGGATGAGGCCTTCTGCACTTACTTCTCCATGGGCGGGTGGGGCAATCAACAAAGCTTTTGTTCTACAATGGCCCACTTAATTTTGATAGCCCTCCTGGATGCGTAGGTGGAGCTTCTCTTCCTATCTGAGTTCACAGGTTCAGAGCAGGAATTTTTACAATTATAAAACAAACATATTTTACCCTGTAGCATGGAATATAGACATTACAAGTAAGATTAATGCAGCAGTTTACAAGTATTTTATAGAGTCTAAACACTAAATACATCCTTACAAGTATAATGTCTATCTTGAACAATATACCTGAGCTGGTTTGGTTTCCAGCTATGAATTTATCAGTGCTCAGCAGATGCCTACAAACTTGGCAAGAATTGCAACCTGGTTTATCAACATTGCAGAACCCATAATCCAGATAGTTATAATGACTTTCATGGTAAATGTATAATTAGCTTTAAGAAGTTATAGAAAACTGATTTAGGGATGTACACTAGAAAAAGTCATTCTTGCTCTTAGTACAGCTGGGTTAGAGATACATGAGAACTACATAGTAAGGGTGGCTACAAGATTGTTTCTGTCTACCCATGAAAATATAAGAAAGATATAATGGGGTATGTTTACATTTTAAGCAGGAATTGGGTATGTGGCTTCCTGTGAGATCATTTGCCCTAATTTTGCTTTTGTATTGGTTTCAAAACTTTCACAAAGTCTCACAATAACAAGCAAGAATTGGTATACTTTTTTTATGAGCTAGGCGGATGTAAGCCCTGTGGCCTGAAGTTCTAGAGGGTAAGGAGCTCTCTGCTCCCATCTGTTGGTGAACAGGGGGAAGAATGGCCACAGAGTTGCTTTATCTGCATATTTACCCAAAGCTCAAGGTAGACAGAAGCTCCAGAAGGGAATGAGCTCTCTGAGCCACCTATTGTGGAACAGGAAGAAGTATGGCAACAGAGCTGGTTTCATTTGCACAATTTTTTACCCAGAATTCCTGCAGTAACAATTTGGGAGTCACTATAACTGTACACCACCTCAGAATGGTTGGGCAGTGGAACTGAAATGAGAATGTAGCAAGGAGTACTTCCCAAGTAGCAAGGATTCTGTTCAAAGGTCCTATATGTTCCTGGTTGTTCTGTACTGAGGGTCTTGTACTACTAGGAAGACTTGTCTATGGGATGTAATGTTAAGGTGGCTTTTTGCTGAAAGCTGCAGAGGGCTGCACCAGAGCTGAATAGATGCTAGAGGTCCTTTCTACATGGCCACTAAATAAAGCTGAAATCACATTAGGTGGTAGAGTCTCAGGAGAGAACCAGGCTGCCCTTCCCAAGGAACTGGCGACAGGCCTGAGTGAGTGAGCCTCAGGATTCTGAGACTGTTTCCCACTGACACCAAACTGTGAGTGGGGTTTAGTGGGTATGGAAGGGGCAAGTGACATGGTGAAGGGACATTTGCCTACTGGACATTCACACTGGCAAGTGGGGAACCAAGTTAATGTACCATGAGGGACTGTTTATTTATTATTCATTTAGATAGATTGTTGCTGTGTTTTCCCAAATGTATGCTGTTCTCTTTCCTTCTAATAATGTTTTCCCTTGTTTCATACTTACTCAGTGCCTGTGAGAGGGGAAGTATTGCTTGTTAAGGCACCGAGAGAAAGTAGTGATCCCAGAAATTCTGGGTGGGGACTTGAGCCAGTGGTGTGTGTTACTTTTAAGAAGGACCCCGCCCCCAGCTATTTGAACCTGGCCCTTGTTGTTGCTGACCACTCCAGGCAGAAGGGTTGCACATGGGAGGATTAATTTCTGAGGACTAGCCTCTCACAAAAGAACAAAGATGGACTTTCTGGGACTGTTGAAAGGCAGCGAGTTGGGATGATGGTGCAAATTTGAGAAGAATGGTCGAATAGCTCTATTGAAACAATGAAATATGAGCAACCCTAGTACTCCCTGAATGGTTATTTGTCTTGTTTTGTGAAGTGGTCAGATTCATTGCCTAAGTCCTGGATGAAAAGGAATGATGTATAAGATAGTTTCATCACTTTTCCTGACACGCTTATATCTTTTTTCCACTGACTTTTGCTCAGAGAAGTCAGCTTCCAGTCACTTTTATAGTATTTTAAAGTTTGGTCTGTCCTATAATTTAGATTAATAGATCTTTCTGGGCTTGTTGGTTTTGTATTTTCAAATTTGATTACTTTTGTTACTCGCCTTGGTATATAAAGCTCAAGGACTTGTGTTCTATGCCATATGGCACATTAAACCTAAATTCTGCAGCCAGGCTCCCTGATGAGTAAGGCACAGCTGGGCTGATTTGAGCTGTGTGTTGGAAATTATGTAGGCGTGATGCACAAGTCCAATGGCGCTATCAGGCGCAAGACAGACCGTGGGAAGCAGGAGAGAAAGAGTCAGTGTGAGATCTCATCAGCTGACCTACAGCTCTGGAACTCTCTTCCACTGGTGTTAAGACTGAATGATCACAAACCAATACTGCCTTCAGAATGAAATATACCCTCCTTTGTAATAGTTTGCCTACAGTGAATAAATACAGCAATAACAACCCCTAGCTGTTTGTGAAAAGAGATGGGAGAGTAGGGGACAGGACAACAGGAGATGTAATCTGGTGTTTATTAATGTTTATTATATTGTACTCTAATCAGGTCAGGGCCCCATTGTAGTAGGTAGTGACTTCACTTGAATAGAGTACCCTTGACATCAAGGTGCCATTGAAGTCAGCAGTCTTACTCACGTGTATAAAAGTAGGAGCATGTGTATGTATTTCAGCCATTGGACCTAAAAGTCAAGGTTGGAGAACAGCATAGCACAGTGATGGGGGCCCCTTTAACGCCACCTTTGCACCCTCTGGATTTTTACCTGCTGTGGGGGGCTGAAATGGCTACCGGCATGAGTTAAATCAGCCTCAATGGCTGATCTAACATATGGCAACCTGCTGAGAGTTGCCTATGGGCCAAATGGCTGCCCAGAATTCCCACAATGCTCAGCACTATAGGTATACCTGTTCTGCCCCCAGATCCACCCCGGCATGCCCTCTGTGCCAATGTCCGTAAGTGGGGGACAGCACTTGGCCTCTTCCATTGACCCTACACTGCTTCTGCACTCGGGAAATTCTCCTCAGGCTCTTTGCCATTACAGCTACAGCCCCTGTACACTGCAGAAGCAGCATGTAGGAGCCATAATCAGCCCAAAGATATAATGAGAAGGTGAGTAAACAAGCCAGTGAAGGGGGTTGGTAATAATAATTGGATGTTTTGAAGGCTCTCGGTTACCATAGTGATGAATAGATATAGAAAGGGCGTTGGGTCAGGGCCATCATATTTTCTTCCTTCATACAGTGTCCATAAATGGGAGCAGGGGATGAGTGAACTGAAAGGAATGAGGTTCACCATCATATCTGCTACCCTCAACATCTCCTGGCACCTTGAGATCCACCATGACCAGGCTGGGCCAGAGAGAGGGAATCCATTATATAGCCAAAGCTGGTGGAAGTGGCAAAGTTCTTAACAACACCTGGAATGTGGGACTTACGTTCCTCCTGTTAACTCCTCCCTCATGTGTCCTGTTCCTTCCCCACCTTATTTCTTCTCTTTCCTATCTCTCCCTTTTTGCCTTTAGTTTCATAAGATAGCTAAGACAACTCCATCTTTTGCAGCACTGCTGTGAACCCATGACCAGAGAAGCAACTAAAAGCAGTCTACTAAACAAGCCAACACTGGAACATTTGCCAGGTCTCAGCATGTGCTGTGCCTGTGGTTCTCCATCAGGGAAAATGCAATTAAGAGTCACAGCTAGAGACTGAAGCAGAATTTTCTCTCTCCGCTATTCCTTTCCGTCCCTTTGGTGTGTGTTTGTCTTAAAGAAAACAGGATTTGACTTTAATAACTGCAACTCTAGAGCATCCCAACTCACCTTCTTTTCTTTTCCCCAAAAGGACAATTAAGACTATCTTTACTACCATCTAAAAGACTGTCAATCAGGGGCCTTTTTCTTACTAGAAACTCCCTACAATTAACAGCAACGGGAACAAGAATATTGTTAAAATCAAAGCCTTACTTAATACTTTACATGTCAACTGCTTTAACTGATTTTCTTCCTTTCCCTGTATCTTTAACTAAAGGTTTAAAAGATTTGCAATGGTGGTTGTTACAACAGGAGTAAGGTAGCAATAATTAGATGCAACACCCTGGACCACACTGAACTGTTTAATATTATAACAGTAAACAAGGGTTTTATTAATATCTTATCCCCTGTTGGGCCTGAGACATCCCTTCCCTACCCAGAGCTGAACTCTTGCACGTACCTTTAGCAGTTTTAGAATCTCCAATCCGAACTCAGATGAAATGGCTGCTTATCACACATTTAAACCCTGGGACCAATGGAGCTTGGTTGATTTACACTAGCTGATGGTCTGGAGCTATTTCTTACTGAACAAAATGTTGCTCTATTAATTAAATGAAGACAGTAATGTCCTGATCCTGGATACGTGTAGGCATGTGAGTTGTCCCAATGACTTCTTACATATATAAAATTATGCAACTATTCAAATCTTTTCAGGGTTGAGGCCTTAGCCACTTTGGCTCTAATTCAGGAAAGCACTTAAACAGAAACTTAACTTTAAGCTCATGCTTAAGTTCCATTGAAGTCAACAGGACCAAGGCATATGGTTAAAATTAAGCATGTGTTTAAGTGCTTTCCTACTGGTGCCTTTGTAAGTTGCTTTTCTTCCTTCTGTTTCCTCATTCTTCTTCTACCAGATTTTTATAGCTTTCTAGCTGTGTTTAGTTTCATGCATTTGAAATAGGATTACATACAGCACCCCATCCATTACACTAGATGTAGACAACACCAGCTGCACAAGACAGAAAATGGAGTAACCCACAGTGGAACAAGCATTTAAAGTTGCTTACAATTTCTATCATCATTAATTATAGGCTACTTTTAGCATCTCGATAGCTGGAAAATACTGCCTGGTGCTATTTGACTGGAGTGAATCACAGTAACTGCAGAGGGAAATGGGACAATAAGTAAACAAACAACTCTTGACACAATGACATTTTGATTTGTGTGGGTACATATTACAGCTGTGCTAAATAATTTCAGTCCATGCAATCCATCCTTCCAGATTCTTTTCTTGTGAGGGTTACAAACTGTCTAATGCAAACTAAACCAACAAATGGCTGGGTAATTCAAGGGATTGGTAGTAGATATTAATCCTAGAATAGTCCAGTCTCTGATTTAATGATACTTGACCTTACTGTGCTTAGGAAAATGCTAAAAGCCCTCAAGTGCTCTACAAATAAGGGCTGAGATTTTCAAAAGTGGAAATCTAAAATTTGGCTCCGAGGCCAAGATTTTCATAGGGGACCACTGATTTGGGGTGCTCCATTTTTTAGGTGCCCAACTTGAGATGCCTTAAAAGGGTGCAATTTTCAAAAAGTGTTGAGAACCTCCTGCACCTGACACTACACCCCATTTTCTTCATAGTGATAGTAGTATGATATAATTATATCATAATTATTATGTATTTTATGCAAGATAAGTCATGTGAGATGTCATTGGAAAGGTTATGCTTTGCTGAATATGATTATCCTATTTGTATGCATATATCATTTTTGTATCCAAAGTAATGAATATTGATCATGTATCTATTTCACATGTAACTATTCCTGAGTAATGCCCACTAGGAAAAATTCTCTCAATTTAGATGGCTGGCTGGGAAGGGCCCATTCAGGTTAATGAGCCATTAGGAAGAAACAATAGGCCTTAGGTGAAGCTCATCTCCCACCTGGTGATCCTTTCTGTGCAGGCACGGCTCCATGTGTTTTGCTGCCCCAAGCATGGCAATCAGGTGGCTTCCGGTGGCATGCCTGCGGGTGGTGCACTGGTAATGCGGACTCGGCGGCATGCCTGCAGAGGTCCGCCGGTCCCGCGCCTTTGGCGTACCTGCCGCAGAAGCCGCGGGACTGGGGGACCTCCCGCAGGCATGCCGCCGAAGGTAGCCTGACTGCCACCCTCACGGCTACCGGCAGGCTGCCCCCCCGTGGCTTGCCGCCCCAGGCACGCGCTTGGTGCGCTGGTGCCTGGAGCCGCCCCTGTTTCTGTGGACACTCCAAACAGCCAGTGGGGGATGGCTGCTGTGACTGTACAGGGGCATGTGACCAGGTCACCTGGTGCTGGACTCCATCTTGTGATGTCAGTATTTTTCCACTGACTGGCATGGGAACCAAGTTTTGAAACAAAGGGTTCCTGCCATATGCAAAAGATATATAAAAGGCAGGGGAGTGACATCATCCAGGTTTTTCACTGACTCTCCACCCAAGAAGACTCCTGGAAACACATGAGGAACAAAGACTGAACTGGGGGAAGTGTGGGATCCAGGCTAAAGGGATTTTTAACCTGTGAATGGAACACCTGGGGATGCCAAGCTGTAAGCCAGTGCAGCTTTCCCCTTAAGAACCTGTAGCCTGCTTGTATCATCACATAGGGTGAGAATCTGCTATTCAAGCTTAGTTTCCGGTTTTGGTTTATTTGCTAGGTAATCTGCTTTGATCTGTTTGCTATATCTTATAATCACTTAAAATCGATCATTTGTAATAAATGTGTTTTTGCTTTATCTAAACTAGAGTGTGGAAATCATAACTCAGGGCAGAAAGTTGTTGCATATTCCTCTCCACATTGAGGGAGGGGCGAATTTTATGCAGCACAAGATGGTATAATTTTGGATTTTTACTCCAGAGCGGGTGCATGCCTGAGGACCTGGAGCCTTCCCATGCAGGGGCTGGTCAGAGAGCCTACATGCATGTAACTGTAGCTGGGTGTGTCCCTAACTGTATGTATGCTGGTGAAAGTTCAGACTAGAGAGGGCTTTGCAGCTTGTCACAGCAGTACGGTGTAAAAGGAAGCCCAGGCTGGTGGGTCTGGGGGGCTCAGTGATACCCCAGTTCCAGGTGGCACCCCAGGGAGAACCCGTCACACCTCCCCTCTAAAAATCAGGCCCCGTTTTGATGTATCAAATCATTAGTTACTTTTGACAAATCCTGACCCTGAATCTTTATATGGGCTCCTAAATAAGTGGTCTGATATTCAAAAGTACTAAGCACAGCAGCTCCCACTGAAATCAAGGGAAGTTACTAGGTGCTCGGGTCATTTATTCAGTTACCTAAATACAGAGTTTGGAGTCTTTAGGCCCTCATTTTTGATAATCTTGGCCTGTGAACCCACCTTTCAAAAGTGGCTGGCTAAACTGCATGCTTATCTTCCTCATTGCCACGCACAATTTGGGTGGCAATCTTGAAAATTTGGCAATCTTAATGAGAGAGGAAGAATATTCTTGCTGTTCAGGGACTGGACTTGGTAATCAGACAACCTGGGTTCTATTCCCAGCTCTGCAACAGATTTTCTTAACATGTCCCTTGGTTACCTGTTCCAATGCCTAATGCCCCTCATTGTTAGCAATGTCTACATTGAAACCTGTGTAATTCTCTCTGTGAACATTGACTATGTACATTGGGGCTCTACAACCTCTCTTTCGAATGATTGTTATGCAACATAGCAACCTTTGAATCGAATAACATTCCTACATTTACTGTATTAAAATAGACATAAATCCTTTTAACCTATATAAGTGAAATCCCGACCGCAGGGCAAAACTCCCTTTGTCTCCAATAAGTCAGAATAGAGCTGACCAGAGGAAGACAAATCCATTTTGCAGCAACTTCGGAGGTTTTGACATTTGTTTTGATTCTGCAGGGGAACACAAACAAAACCGTTCAAATGTTTTTGGTGTCAAAATGGCGTTTTTTTATTGAAACCTGAGCTTTTTGATTTAGGAAGGGCTGCATATGAGTTGCCCCAGGACAGCTTTACATCTCAGGTTACTCTGTAAAAGGCCGAGTAAGGACTTGAACCTAGGTCTTCTACATGGCAGGCCAATGCCCCTTCAAAATAGCAGTATACATGAAATGTTTCAGATTCAGTAAAACAACATATTTCAGTTACAATCTGTTGCCAGTCCATGGTGTTGGGAGGCCACCAGTTCTTCCATGTGATAGACATGGGGCAGACTCTGCAAAATAAAATGGCTTCTTTCTCCTTTTCCTTCTCTTGTTTTTCCCCAGTTCAAAGAGCCACTGCCATTCTGGGATTCCTACTCCAAATTCTGCTCTCAGTTAGTGAGGAGAATGGTTCAGTGGTTAGGGCACAAGCCTAGGTGTAGGGAAATCTGGGTTGAAGACCCTGCCCTGCTATTGACTGTCACTTAGGTGCTCTGTGCCTCAGTTTTCCACATGTAAAATGGGGATGATACTTCCCTACCTCACAGTGGGGCTGTGAGGTGCTTAAATACTGTGGTAATGGGGGCCATATAAGTAGATTGATTTACACCTCGGTAAATCCAGAGTAACCTCATTGAAATCAAATAAGTGTACATTTAGACTGTTTAGTATTTGTTGGTCTCCATTAATTTTCCATTCTTCTCTCTTTATACTACAATGTTCAAAACGCTACAGTTCATTGCTACCGAAACGTTTTGGATTATTACTTTAGGGGACTGTGATTTGCTTTCACAGGGGCTTCTCCAGCTGATCCTGCTTTTCAAGAGAAAGGTGTCACCGAGCCACTGCCAGCCATCTCTGCTGATTGGTGGATGAGGAATTTCAAAGTAGTGGCTGATGCCTGAACCACTTTCTGGGAAGCTCCATTCCCACAGGAGATTGTCATTCAGCTAGTGGTCAGGATGTAAATGAGAGCAGAATTTGACTTAGTAGGTGAAATCCTGGACTTACTAAAGTCAACGGTTTGGTCATTGACTTCAGTGTGGTCAGATTTCACCCAGTCACTTTATCATGCACAAGAAGGTCAGGGAATGTGTGGGCCCCTTACTGAATGTGGGAGGCAACCTAGTGACAGATGATGTGGACAAAGCTGAAGTACCCAATGCCTTTTTTTGCATAGACAAAGTCAGCTCCCAGACTGCTGCACTGGGCAGCACAGTATGGGGAGGGAGGTGAGCAGCCCTCAGTGGTGAAAGAACAGGTTAATGACTATTTAGAAAAGTTGGGCATGCACAAGTCCATAGGGCCAGATGCAATGCATCCAAGAGTGCTTAGGGAGTTGACTGATGTGATTGCAGAGCCATTGGCCATTATATTTGAAAACTCATGGCAATCGGAGGAGGTCCCGGACGATTGGAAAAAGGCAAATATAGGGCCCATATTTAAAAAAGGGAAGAAGGAGAATCCGGGGAACTACAGACCGGTCAGCCTCACCTCAGTCCATAGAAAAATCATGTAGCAAGTCCTCAAGGAATTCATTTTGAAGCACTTGGAGGAGAGGAAGGTGATCAGGAACAGTCAACATGGATTCACCAAAGGCAAGTCATACCTGACCAACCTGATTGCCTTCTAAGATGAGATAACTGGCTCTGTGGATACGGGGAAAATGGTGGACATGATATACCTTGACTTTAGCAAAGCTTTTGATACGGTCTCCCACAGTATTCTTGCCAGCAAGTTAAAGAAATATGGATTGGATGAATGGACTATAAGATGGATAGAAAGCTGGCTAGATTGTCAGGCTCAACAGGTAGTGATCAATGTTTAGTTGGCAGCCGATATCAAGCAGAGTGCCCAGGAGTCGGCCCTAGGGCTGGTTTTGTTCAACATTTTCATTAATTATCTGGATGATGGGATGGATTTCACCCTCAGCAAGTTTGTGGATGACACTAAGCTGGGGGTTAGGGATAGGGTCCAGAGTGACCTAGACAAATTGGAGGATTGGGCCAAAAGAAATCTAATGACGTTCAACAAGGACAAGTGCAGAGTCATGCACTTAGGACGGCAGAATCCCATGCACTGCTACAGGCTGGGGACCAACTGGCTAAGCGGCAGTTCTGCAGAAAAGGACCTGGGGATTACAGTGGATGAGAAGCTGGATATGAGTCAACAGTGTGCCTTGTTGACAAGAAGGCTAATGGCATATTGGGCTGCATTAGTAGGAGCATTGCCATCAGATAAGGGAAGTGATTATTCCCCTCTATTTGGCACTGATGAGGCCACATCTGGAGTATTATATCCAGTTTTGGGCCCCTCACTACAGAAAGGTTATAGACAAATTGGAGAGAGTCCAGTGGAGGGCAATAAAAATTATTAGGGGGCTGGGTCACATGACTTATGAGGAGAGGCTGAGGGAACTGGGCTTATTTAGTCTGCAGAAGTGAAGAGTGAGGGGGGATTTGGTAGCAGCCTTCAACTACCTGAAGGGGGGTTCCAGAGAGGATGGATCTAGACTGTTCTCAATGGTGACAGATTACAGAACAAGGAGCAATGGTCTCAAGTTGCAGTGGGGGAGGTTTAGATTGGATATTAGGAAAAACTATTTTCCTAGGAGGGTGGTGAAGCACTGGAATGGGTTACCTAGGGAGGTGGTCGAATCTCCATCCTTAAAGGTTTTTAAGGCCCGGTTTGACAAAGCCCTGTCTGGGATTATTTAGTTAGGGTTGCTTTGAGCAGGGGGTTGGACTAGATGACCTCCAGAGGTCTCTTCCAACCCTAATTTTATATGATTCTATGATTAAGAACATTACGTAATCATGAAAGATCCTGGTATAATCAAACACTGCTTTAGTTATCTGTGTGTGTGTGTGTATGTGGGGGGAGGTGAGGGGGAGAGAAAGAGGGATATTCATTCAGCTAGTGGACGGGATAAGGCAGTTTGTGAGGTTTGCTTAAGCTTTGTAAGGCCTATTACTGTCTCATTATTTCCTTCCTAAATTAGTTGCAGATTTTGTACTCAAGGCACTAATAATATAATGGATTGGTTCCCAGGTTAATTCCACATAGTCCTATACTGGTGACTTTGTCACAGTGGGACTGTGAATCTAAAGCAGAAGAATTCTCTTATAGTTTTCTCTGAACATGCTTTTATTATATAGTTATTTATGTTACTGTGTCTGGAATGCTGCTATATCTTGATAATTCATAGTTGCTGAGTTGAATCATTCATAACCAGAAGGTTTGTTTAGTTTGTTATATCTGGATTAAACAACAACATTCTCATCCATCTTTTAGTTAAAGCTAAGCATGCTGCAGGGTTCCATCTGTATAGATCAAGTTGCAGGATCTGGGCCCTCACGGGGAATTATTTAAATACGGTATTAAGCACAGACCGTTATTTTTTTTCTCTTTAATAACAGGTCTGCAACTAAATGCAAAGTTCACGGCAAAGAATAGGAAGTAAATAACTAGTTCCTTCTCATGAAAAGTGGCAAGTGTTCCCTTTTAAATTGTGTAACATTGCCTAAAAACGGCAGTATTGGATGTCTTAGGAATCTCAGTCTCAGTCATGCTAGACATCAAAGTGTTGCTAGTTGAACTACAATCTCTTGAAATGCTAATCTGCATCGTTCACTGCAATGGACTGAACATACAGATTGTTCCTTTAATTATTTGAAAGAAAAAAGGGGGAAGATCTCCTTTAATGATTTTCCAATTCAAGGGCAATGTAGTTTCCTGCCTCCAGCCAATTTAATGATTAAAATATGGCTTTGTATGATTTATGAGTATCAAGATTTCACACCAATCTGTTAACCTTCCAGTCACACAGTGATGAGTGAACCCAGTCTGAGTCTGGACATTTGGACTCAGTGTTGGGGCACATTTTGTCCAATTCTGTTTTACTCTAAAAAGGGATGGATGAATCTGTAGGAGGAAGTTTGGAACCTAATTTTCTTCAGCCAGGGAGGTAATATTCTTCTGTGGCAGGAAAAATAGGCCCAGGTGTTCAGCCTCCAGGTCCACAATTATGAAATACTTTCTCCAAGTAATTGGGGAAAGGAAATTAATTGAAGGGAAATTTATTAAAAAGGCATTTTTAACAGACTTTGCTATTCTCCAGGGAACCGTCCTCCCTGTGGTGCTTCTCCTTAATCAGGGAGAGACATAAGAGCTGTATGTCTCCAGCATTTTACACTTACAATGGAAGAAATGTATTTTCTAGGGTGAGGCATGACAATTGGGCAATGCCTGCCTGCCTGCCTCCCAATGACAGGGATCCCATGAGTCTGCAATGAGTGTGGCAGCAGCAAATGGAACCTGGAAACTGTGGTGCTGGCATGTGATATACCTGGGCATGAAACCTACGGCACTTCGGAAACTCCAAAGTACAAAATGCTACTGGGCATTTCCTCAGCAACACCAGCTATCGCGCCTGACACTCTGCTCTCGGCATTGGCTTCCCACAGAATTTCTAATCAAGTTCAGTGTTTTGGTCCTTTTTTTCAAGCTCAGGGTACCTTACAGACTATTTAAAGCTCCACCAGGATGAAGACCATGCTTGACAACTTCGCTCCTGCAGTACAATGGAACTCTCAACAAGAAGAGTCAAACTTGTCTCCAGGGGCAGTCCGAGCCTGTGGAATGAACTCCTCCAGCAACTAGAGACCACATCAAATCTCACCACTTTCCACTCCAAGTGCAAGGCGCATTTCTTTGCCTTTGCCTTCTCTATTTAAACACATAGCAGCAGGTATAATAAAGAACAAACCAACCAACCTCTACCTGAACAAGACCCCTGACTGCTCACACTTCTTCCTCTGGGGAAAGGATGAGGGAACAAATAACAGATACCAGATGTGTAGTCATTACTGAAAGGTGCTCAGATACTATGGTGATGAGCATGCTATAAGAACCTATATGGAATGGAACAGTGTGGTACTATGCAATGAGCTTCCGGCTGCTTTCGCAGTCGCAGTGTATTCTCACTATGGCATAGACCAGGGGTCATCTATTTCTTGGTCAAGGCCCAAATTTCTCGGTCAAAGTCCAGAATCCAGAGAAAATAATAAAAAAACCTAACAAAAATGATAATTATAAGTAAATAAAAAGATTTTGGGGTCCGTTCAAAAAGCATCTGGTGGTCTAGACTTGCCCTGCGGTCCGCCTATTGACTACCCCTGGCCTAGACTGTAACAGAGATGTACAGCTCTAATTAAGGGGCTGCAGTAGCAAGAGACCCTGAGATATAAGCCCTTGTATCAGAGGCCTGGTATAAGGCAGGACCTGCTCACACAATTTGTCAAGAACAGGGCTGATATTGCAGAAATACACATTCCTAAGAAATGCTAAGCACAGAGTGCTCACGCAAACACATCCAGATATCAAGTGGTACCAAAATATCCCGATATCAAGGATGGTACAAAAACATTTCCCAAGGTTAATAGCAACACACTGATTCCTCCTAAAAGATAAGGTCAGGATGACAGTACGTAATAAAAATGTTTTAATCAAACCAACGTGTACAAGATGATGGGTGATAACTAGTGACGTCAGGGGGCAGTAACTAACTACGTCAAAGGGGTAGTACTAACTTGTTTGTATCAGGGTATAAAGAGTATCTCAGAGGGAGTATCTTTGTCTGGCCTTAGGGAGGAACGGAAAGTCCCACCGTTCACTGAGCTGGTCCATTGTTATGGGCATACATGTATTAGTGGTCTGATAGAGTCTGCAGGATACTAGTACCATGCTTTGTCAACAATAAACCAGGCTGGGTGCCTTCATCCCTTAATGGATCTTGTCATCATTGGGTGTTTCGCTTGAGATCTGCCGTGCCAGCTGTCTGCACAGGGCTGGGGCGGCACACAGAGGGAACACACACATGTAGCCAAACATCTATCAACATCTAACCACAGGGGCAGTACGAAGTTCACCTCAACAAGGGCAGCTTGAGGGGGATTATGACTCAGGCTGTGTTGTCTTTTAGGAAATGTGCCCTTAGGCCTGTGGGCTGGGAGGGAAGGTATGGCCTCATCACCTTTCCTGGGGCAATATGCTACTTAGGGCAGGCCCTGCATTCTCCTGAACACTGGGGCTGTGATTTTGACGGGCCTTGAATGAGGAGTCAGGGGAGGGGTGCTTCTTTCATCCTCTTCCCCTGTGCCCAGGGCCGGCTCCAGGCACCAGCCCACCAAGCTTGTGCTTGGGGCGGCACCTGGAGGGGGGCGGCGCTCCGGCCCCCGGGGAGAGCGGGGCCACGGCCGGGCTCGCCGCCCTCCCCCCGGCGCTCTGGCCGCCCTCCCCCTCGGCGCCCTCCCCCCGGCGGCCGGGGGGAGAGCGGCGAGCCCTGGCTGGGGCTCTCCCCCGGCCGCCGGGGGGAAGAGCAGCGAGCCCTGGCTGGGGCTCGCTGCCCTCCTCCCCGGGGCCCCAGCCCCCCCCCCCCCCCCCCCCCCGCCGGGGGGGGGGGGGCGCGGCGGCCGGCGGCTTTTTTGCCTGGGGCGGCAAAAAAGCCAGAGCCGGCCCTGCCTGTGCCTGTTGTATGGATGTTTGGTTCATGGTCATTATAACCTCATGGGATACGTGAGAAGTGGTATGAAATTTGCATTTGGAGTGGAGCTGACCAATGACGCAATATGAATATGGTCCAGTGCCTTCAAAATAAACTTTTGGATTCATGTAGCTCTCATCCGAAGCCTGGATGAGAAAATTCCAAGCCATGCTTCTTAGCACCTTCAGCTTTTCTAATTCTTAATCTAGTTCTAGCCCTGCTTCAGTCACTCTGACAAACATCAATTAATTAAATGCTGCCTCTGTAAATAATTCTTTTATATTAAATGTAAAACCAGAAGTACTCAGTTATAGGAAGCCTGCATGAGTCCAGAAGAATTCTGGAAAGAAAACGAAGTGCCATGGCTTGTGCTATTTAATAAAAAAAAATCATTTAAACACATGCAAAATAGTTGTGAAAACACAGCAATTACCAGCAGAGTGACCCTGGCATCTGCCTCCCAAGCTAGCACTATGTTTCCTACCTAATTCTCTGCTCTCACTCTATCTTTCAGCCCCATCCTTTGACTCTGTGGCCTCTCATGCCTACATAAAATGTCTGCTTTTACCTGCCAGGCAGTGCTTCTGAACAGCTAGAGTGGGGGACTTGTGCTTGGTAATGACCCACCTGCAAAACACCTCACAGCTTTTTTTTTTGTCTATATAAAATAACCTGGTTGTTTGAAATGTGGGAGGGGTTTTATTCACCATCCAGGACAGCTTGAGGCTTTCCTGTTATAGGCACACTGACCTAGTTCTTTAGAAAGGTGTACTGGTCACACATTTTATTAAGGGTAAATGGTTGATAAAGGGTTAATTAATGATTAGTAGTTATAAGCAGCTTACAGATATTACTACGCATTTTAGATTGGGGAGGGGGGTGTTACGTTTTCCCCTCGATGCCCAATCCACAGAGGATGCGAGTCTGTTACAGCTCTCAGCTACAGAGTGGAGCTAGTGGGAAAAATTCAGTTGAAATGTTTTGTGGTCAGAATTTGATGATTTCTCTGCAAAATGGAATTACCTGCGTCTGCCCCGCTTTTCACTCTGGAGGCATCCAGTTCTGTCTCCAGTGTCAGTCAAGATGGCGGCTGTCACATAAATGGGGGCTTGTCTGGAATATGAACCTGGGAATCTCTTTATCAGTAGAAGGTGTTGTATAGGTGGCCATAAACAATCTGCTGGACTCTATAACAATTGATGAATCATTTATTAAGCCTTTATAAATGGATCTTTAATATAGAGTATGACCAGTGCTCTTACAATGGAAAGCCTTGTCTACACTAGGTTAGTATTTGCAGGAGTTACAGCTGATGTGCACTTGAGTCCTGATCTATAGGGACCCCCTCTGAAGGTGACAGAATAGTTCAGTCTCAATGCCCATATTGTCCTCTGTCTTTCTGTTGGTATTACCAAACAAGGGTGCCAACTATGATGGCATTTTCTCTGAGGTGGTCCACTGGGAACACCACAGTGACCATAAAACTCATTTCACATACACTGCTGAGCAGCATTTAACTTCTGAGTTGAAAAATTGCCTATTTTTAATCAGATTATATTTTTTTCAGGCAATTATCACTTCAAACAAAATGGACCAAATCCTGGCCTAAAGTACCGATAGCACAAAGGGCCAGAATACTGTCCCAGGATCTTTGAGTAAGTACCCTACTGACAGGCTGTCTGCATACTTTGCCCAAATCATGAGGATTCCTTCAGTATAATCTCTTGGGGTGACACATCAGTGTAGCCTGCTCTGCACCACCTTCTACCAACCCTCCCAGTAGACAGGTATGGCTGGAGTGCTGCAATTATCTGGGCCAGCGTAAGACATATGCACTGTAGGCTCATGTCTAGGCCCTGGCTTGTGAAGTGATGTGATTACATGAGAATCTCAGCTTTCATTTTCAAAGTAAGCCTCCTCGCCTCAGGGTTGGGAAGAAAAGCTTGAAAATGTGAAACAAGTGTAATTAATTCAGAGAAGTCTGCAGACAGCCTGCCACTGAGGTGCTAACTGCACAGCTCTGGTGAGGTTCTACCAATGCCATCCAGCAGAGGACACTTTGAGTGGCAAGAGGAGAAGACTTCAGGAGGCCCAGTCCACCCAGTCAGATTCATACAAGCTGCTGGAGTAAGTATTGGAGACACTTGCCTGCTGCCATCCCTGCCAGGGATAAAGAAGAGATCCCTGCTATCACAAGGGTAGAAGGCCCCTGCTGCTGCTGCTGCCCTTACCTATATGCAGTGTCCTTTGTTATTGGTATTTGCCAGTTTTCACCTGAATTTTGGCTTTTTCAGAACCCAGAAATTTTTCTTAGGGGAAGTGGACAGGTCTGTGCTAAGGGCCATGGGGGCAGGAGGGGGCTCTGTCCAGAAAGTGCGGGGAGGGAAATCAGTGCTCACGGGTTGCAGGTTTCCACTCTCCATTTAATCCTGGCCCTTCAACCTGGCCCTGTTTCCTTCCTCTGCAGTGGGCAGGGGGGAATGAGAAAGCATGGAGCTTGGTCATTGGTCCCTGTGAGTACTGATCAATCCCCTTCATCTGGTCACTTGTGTACCAGGTGCCCCACCCTCACTGCCCCTGTCCTTCCCACCCCTGGCCCCCATGAGTACTGGCCCCCCTCCATCCCCCCAACTGCTGCCCTTCATTTTCATTTTTTCCAATTTTCTCCTGTTTTTAAATTTTTTTGTAATACCACCCGATAAATTTCCAGGAAATGGGAAAATTAAAAAACCCTGAAGGGCTTTACCTGCCATGATCACTAGAAGTGGTGGTGGAGCCAAGATGCAGGGGTGAGGTTGCAGGGATGGAGCCATAGAATATCAGGGTTGGAAGGGACCTCAGGAGGTCATCTAGTCCAACCCCCTAAGGTCCATGTCCTAGTGTCCCTCTGGCCCCTGATTGTCTCTAATTTGGCCCTCCTCTGTTTAGTGCAATAGCCCCTCGTGAGCTGGTCAGCTGATATCAGTAGCTCAAGACTTTGGGAACATAAATGTATAGTAGAGCAATCTTCCCCACTCCCATACCTCAGCATAGGTTGGGATGACCAGGCAGCAAATGTGAAAAATCGGGACTGGGGTGGGGGGTAATAGGAGCCGATATAAGAAGAAGAACCCAAAATCAGGACTGTCTCTATGAAATCGGGACATCTGGTCACCCTGGCATAGGTACTGAACAAAGAAGCACTGTTCAGCCAGACTGGAGGATCAGAGCTATTATTCCTTCAAATAGAAAACACTACGTTAGCCTCTTTTCTCAGCTTCCCCAATTGCTTTAATTTAACACTGAATCTTGTTGGGACCATTATTCCAATATTTAATTTAATACATATCTGATAATAGCTTTTAGTGGAATTTCTAGAGTATTGGCTAGTTTTTCCATAAGATACTAGACATGAGCAGAATGAAGGGAACAGCTGAAATGGACTAACCACACTGCAATCATCTGAATTCTTATATATATCTCTTTCTTACTTATTCACTAGGTAGTATGTAGTAATTATACAGAAGAGGATTTGTGTGCGTGACTGCTTTAGCAATTAATACATGTTCAGACAGACTAATAGTATGGTCAGGCTTTAGTGCATTTTTCCTCTTCATATTCCGTATAACAGGGCCCTGGGTTTCTATATGCATTACTTCAAATGATGTACAATTTTAACTCTGCATAAAAGCTTTTTTTCATACTAATATCAGGACAGCAAACTAGCATCTGCTTGTTTGAGAGGAATGCAGTTGAGCAGATATTTTTCAGAAATGGATTTCAAGTGGTTTGTTGTCTAGACCTCGTTGTATTTTAAGTGTTTGTTTTCATTTTGTTTACTCGCATCCGTGCTCATGAAATCCAATATGAGAGAAATGAGAAGAAATGTTTAAAAAGAGATTTCTGCCTAGCTGCTTTTATTGTTAGCTGTTTGGCCGTGTGTGTGTGTTCTGACAGCTGGCACAGCAGACCTTGAGCAAACCGCCCAATGACCACAAGATCCATTAAGGTGCAAAGGCACCTGGCCAGGTTTATTGTCGACGAAGCTCGGTAATAGAACCTGACAGACTCTACGAGGATACTAAGACATGTATGCCGGTGACAATGGATGCAGCTCAGTGAATGGCGGGTCTTTCCATTCCCCCCTCAGCTGGCCAAAGAAACTACCTCTGAGATGCATCTTTATACCCTGATACAAACAAGTTGCATACTGCCTCTTACATAGTTAGTTACTGCCCCCTGACGTGGCTAGTTATCACCCATCACCTTGTACATATTGGTTCGACCGAAACATCTCTGTTATGTACTGTCACCCTGACCTTATCTTTTAGAAGGGGTCAGTGTTTTCCTGTTATCCTTGTGAAATGTTTTTCTACCATCCTTGATATCAGGATGTTCTGCTACCACTTGATATCAGGATGTGTTTGTGTGAACACATTTGTGCCTAGCACTTCTTAGGAATGTGTATTTCTGCAATAGCCCTGTTCTTGCCAGATTCTGTGAGCTGGTCCTGTCTCATACCATGCCTCTGATACAAGGGCTTATGTCTCATGATCTCTTCCTAATACAGCTTTAACACCTGTACACAGTGTTGTCATAGTTGTGTTGGTCCCAGGATATTAAAGGGACAAGCCAGGTGAGGTTATATTTTTTATTGAACCAACTTTTATTGGTGAGAGAGACAAGCTTTCGAGCTTACTCAGAGCTCTTCTTCAGGTCTGGGAAATGTACTCAGAGTGGCTATGGCTACACTACAGCTTACGTCAACATAAATTATGTTGGTCAGGGGTGTGTATTAGCCACCTCCCTGAGTGACACAATTTATGCTGACTTAAGCACCGGGATGTTGGTGGAGAGAGTTTCTCCTGCCAACATAGGTACCGCCACTCACGGGGACTGGAGTAATTGAGCTGAAGGGAGAGCTCTCTCCCGTCAGCTTAGAGCGGCTACACTAGAGAGCATACACCAGTGCAGCGGTGTTTAGCATAAGTAGGTAATACATATATCAAGGGATTATTCAAGGTGAAGTGGTCTGTTAACATCTCTCCAGTCACTGGGGACATGGGGAGGAGAAAACTTTGGGGAGAGAGGTTAGAGGGTTATAGTTTGTTGTAATAAGCTATAAATCAAGTGTCTTTATTCAGCCCATGCTTTTTAGTATCTAGCAAAGTTATGAATTTAAGCGCCCAGGCTTGTCTTTTGACGGTGTTGTGCAGGTTTCCTTTCAGGACGAGGACTGAGAGGTCAGCTATAGAGTGATTGCTAGATGACAGCGTGCTTTTGTCTTCGATCAATTTTCTGTGTGAGTTCATTTGAGAGCATAATGATCGTCTTGTTTCACCCACACAGTTGTTAGTGGAGCATCTAGTGCATTGGATGAGGTACACCACATGTTGTGATAGGCATGTGTAGGGCCCATGGAACTTGAAAGGTGTGTTGTGGGGGGAGTTGTGGAGATATGTCTACAAGTTTTGCTTCTGTTGTTCTGACAGGGTCTGGTGCCATTTTGAATTGGTGTGTCCTGATTTATGGGATGATGAGCTTTTGATGATGAGGTTGGGGAGTTGTTTGAAGGTCAGAACAGGGGATTCAGGAAAGATTTCTTTCAGGATGAAAGAAATCCCACTGATTATGGGTTGTAGTTGTTTGATATTCTGTATGGGTTCCAGTGTGGGGTGATAGGTGACAATGCAGGTGTGCGGTTGGAGGAAGTTTTATTTCTGGCATCAAACAGGTTCTTTCTGGGTATTTGGGTTGTCTGTTCCATGATGTGATCTAGTTCTTTGGTGGAGTGTCCTTTAGTGAAGGCAGTTTCAAGTGTGCTAAGGTGTATATCCCAGACTTTCTACTCAGAGCATATTCTGTGGATCTGAGTGCCTGGTTGTAGATTACTGATTTCTTGGTGTGTTTGGAGTGGATACTGGATCTGTGAAGGTAGGAGTGGAAACCCATGGGTTTTTTTGTATATAGTTGTTAATGGGCCACTTAACATGCATTTCAAGGGACCATTCAAGGTGAGTCATAAGAGGGGAAGCAGGAAAAACTCACAAAACAATCTGTTCTACCTTGTTTGTATTTAACTGTGACACTCTGAGTATATTTCCCAGACCTGAAGAAGAGCTCTGTGTAAGCTTGAAAACTTGTCTCTCTCACCAAGAGAAGTTGGTCCAATGAAAGATATTACCAAGATATCACCCACCTTGTCTCTAACTTCTGTAGACAGATCGCCATTCATATATAGAAGGGAGGGGTAGTTGTTAGGCACTCACAGGGATGGAGGTTAGGAGTCCTGGACTCTGTTGCCAGCTGTGCCACAGATTTGTGTGTTACCAGGGATAAATTCATTTATCCACCTCGTGCCTCAGTTTTCCTATCTGTAATATGGAGGTGCTGATGATAATCCTCGGGTATTGTGTGTCATGAGGACAAATTCATTAATGTTTGCCAAATGCTTTGAGGTTCTTAGATTATAAGGTTTTGGGGGGCAGGGATTGCCTCCTGTAATGTATTTGTACAGCACCTACCTTGCACAGTGTGGCCCTGGTCTATAACTGGGACCACTAAGGGCTACTGAAATGCAAATAAGCAATAATGATGATGATGACAGGTCCTATTGAACGTTTGAAGTGGTGTTACTGCAAAAAAGTTAGAGCCAGGTCTTCAGCTGGTATAAATTAGCATAGCTCCACTGAAGTAAATAGAGCTATGTCATTTTACACCAGCTGAGGATCATCTGGCCTTAAGGTTCTCTGTTAAAAGGAATAAATACAGACTGTTGTATAGAAAAGGAAATTATTTTTTTCTCTCTCTACCTCTGAAGAGAGAGTCAGGAGGCAATTCTTTTGGTGGTGAGGAAGAGGCAATATAAAATATATGCAAACAGATCAAACAAATATGCCTTTTGGGCATATTGATCATATTGGAACCTAGTGTAGCTGATATAGAATGTAATATCAACAAGTACTGCATATAATTAATATATTCTCTTATAAGTCACAGTGATATACTGTAAAACGCAACAGAGGGTCCTGTGGCACCTTTGAGACTAACAGACTTTCTGTTAGTCTCAAAGGTGCCACAGGACGCTCTGTTGCGTTTTACAGATTCAGACTAACATGGCTACCCCTCTGATAAGTGATATACTGAAAGGTTTTCCCAAAGGAAGCGGATCATAAAATCCCAAGATCAGGTCCCTATGTGTTTTGATTAATATGAGAATTACATTTGAATGTGAATCAATATGCATGCATAAATGAGTTAAACTTGCCTATTTTGTGAAGTGATTTATGTCACCATGCTGATAAACACATAGAAGTTGGCACAATCATCCTTGCTAACCTCGCTATGAACCTACATTATCCGTCAAAGTTTTTGGGCCAAGCCTGCAGACAGACAAACAATGAGGTGCTCCCTCCAAGATCCACTGGATTTGCTCCAGAGCCATGCCAGTATAACTCAGAGCAGAATCTGGCCTTCAGTAAGTCCAGCCATTAGCTACACATTTTACTTCGTTAAACCAAGTGATCCGTGAAATTACACATTTTTTTAGCAGGTGCATAGAATTTTCCATTATTATTTGGCACATCATCATGGAATGATATCTAGAGACTGATGTAAGATAAAAAAAATAAAGACAAATATAAATTAAAATTGTCCTGAGACAATCAAATGCATGATGTAGGCATCACCATTTTACCTGAACAACATTACTGGAGCAGTAGCATGTTTGCTTTTTCTGATTCTGATCAATGGCAGTTTGGTTTCACTGGGAGCAAGATCAGGCCCCACAATGGTCCTTCTGACAAGTTTTCTGCTCCAAACATGAGACAAAATACATAGAAAAAAGCATTGGAACATCGGATGATGTTGAAAATGAACAAAATACTTCTGAAGGTGAAACAGAGATGAAGAGAGAAATTAGAAATGCTTTGAAGGAACGCAAACTAAACTGTTCTCAGCTTGATAACAGCCAAGCAATGGTGTCATAACTATAAAGGGAAGGGTGTAACAGCTGTCCTGTGTACAGTACTATAAAATCCCTCCTGGCCAGAGACTCCAAAATCCTTTTCCCTGTAAAGGGTTAAGAAGCTCAGGTAACCTGGCTGGCATCTGACCCAAAGGACCAATAAGGGGACAAGATACTTTCAAATCTTGGGGGGGGGGGAAGGCTTTTGTTTGTGCTCTTTGTTTGGGAGTTCGTTCGCTCTTGGGACTGAGAGGGACCAGACATCAATCCAGGTTCTCCCCATCTTTCTAAACAAGTCTCTCATATTTCAAACTTGTAAGTAAAAAGCCAGGCAAGGCGTCTTAGTTTTACTTTGTTTTCTCAACTTGTAAATGTACCTTTTACTAGAGTGTTTATCTTTGTTTGCTGTACTTTGAACCTAAGACTAGAGGGGAGTCCTCTGAGCTCTTTAAGTTTGATTACCCTGTAAAGTTATTTTCCATACTGATTTTACAGAGATGATTTTTACCTTTTTCTTTAATTAAAAACCTTCTTTTTAAGAACCTGATTGATTTTTCCTTGTTTTTAGATCCAAGGGGGTTGGATCTGTATTCACCAGGAGTTGGTGAAAGGTTTCTCAAGGCTTCCCAGGGAAGGGAATTAGCTTTGGGATGGTGGCAGCGGACCAGAGCTAAGCTGGGAATTAAGCTTAGAAGTTTTCATGCAGGCCCCCACATTTGTACCCTAAAGTTCAAAGTGGGGGGAAGCAGCCTTGACAAATGGTAATGATAATGTACAATTAGGAGTAATGGGATGAAATTAAGCAAAAAAAAACTTGGAATAAATACTTTGGGGGTGGAGGGGAAATCCTCATCAGATAGTGGAATAATCTCCCAAGAGAAGTTGCGGAAGAAGTGTGTCATTTACAGACTGAGCTTAAGAAGCTGCAGTAAGTAAACCTGTTGCATAAAGTCTCTCTCTCTCTCTCTTTTTATCTGTAACTTCTAAAAGTGCCATATGATGTGACTTCCAGATATCATATAGGAGAAAAGGATAAGTGAATTGTAAAAGAAATCTGCTTTGAAGGGAGGTAAGGTAAAGAAGAGAGTAGGGGTCAAATCTTAGCCCCATGGAAATCAAGAGCAAAATTCACATTGATTTTAGTGGGGTTGGGATTTCACGCCAGGAGCATTACTTCCCAATAAATATAGCTACAAATGTTGGACCAATATGTGAGTATAATCGATAGAAGTAATGGAGACAAGAGCCTGCAGGCTGGAAGGATGCGCCTAATGAATAGGAATGGGAAACTCCCCCTCCACCACTAGACCCTTCATTTGTGGAGTTCCCCAAGGATCTGTTCTCTCTCCATGCCTTTTCAACATCTACACACAACCATTAGGTGAACTGGTCCAATGACACGGAATCAAGAACAAGCAAAATGCATGTGACACACAGCTCTACCTTCCTTCATCACATACATCCACACCACTACAACCAAGCGGACCCAGTGCCTGCATGAGATCAGCTCTTGGATGAAGAACAGCAGGCTGAAGCTGAATCCAAGAAAGATAGAGGTGATGTGGATGTGCAGATGAAAGTATTCAATCTCCATTAGTTAAAGAAACACACCCATAATTGGTCAGTTCAATCCATAGTCTAAGAGTACTCTTGGATTCCTTGCTGAAGCTGAGCTCTCATGTAGTAGCATCTGCAAGCAACACTTTCTACCATCTCCACTTGGCTAGGAAGCTCTGTCTCATCCTGATGGATGAAGACCTGGCCTCAGTTATTCATGCTTTCATCACCTTTCAGCTGCATTACAGCAACACAATATACCTGGGAATGAAGCCTTCAGCACTTAGGAAACTCCAACTAGTACAGAATGCTTCAGTGTGTCTCCTCAGCAACACAGGCTACCTGGAACGTATCAAACCTGTCCTCCACTCTCTACACTGGCTTTCCACAAAATATTGTATCAAGTTCAAGGTCTCATTCCTTATCTTCAAATCACTCCATCACCTGGGCCCAGGGTATCTAAAAGATCATCTAAAGCTCCAGGACAATGACAGAGGTTGACATCTTCACTCCTCTGCACAGTGGAACTCTCAAAATAAAAATAAAGATAGAGTGTGTGGGAGACAGAACCTTCTCCAGGGGCTGGTCTGAGATTGGGGAATGAACTCCCACAAGAGCCACGGACCAGCACAAACCTCACTACCTCCAAGTGCAAGGTGCATTTATTTGACCTTGCTTTCTCTAATTCAAACACAGAGGAACAGGTATATTTATATATACACATAAATTAATAATAATAACTACTAATAAAAGATACACATTATCAAAACAAGACACTTCCCTGGACACACTTCTTCTAGGGAGAGGAATAGAGAAAAAACGACAGCTGTCTAGTCACATGGCTTAATGCAGTATGAATGTGGTATAACAACCTATATAGAATAGAATGGAACAGCAAAGAGGAATCAAGTTCAGTGTAGCTTAATTTCTGAGTTAAAATCTTTTAAAATTTACCCTCTTCTTTCCCCCACAATAACCCCTCTTTTGTTCTCTGCTTCCTATTTGTGGTCATGTGATAATTAGAAGCTGGAATTACTTTAACCTCACACCACTTCACTGCAGCCAATAAGCCTGTGCAGTGCAGTCATTAGAAGAAATTGGACACTGTAATGGAAGGGAAATAGGAATAAAAGATGAGATTGAGGACTGCCACAGCCCCCAAGTTAACTGCACCTCTGACCTCTTCATAGCCTCCTTGAGAGCACCCCACATATATTTCAGGCCTCTGCTAATCATCATGCTTGGAGTGGGATCCTGCAGTCTCCTGCAATTCAATGTAATCACCTCAGCAGGCCATCTTTTAGTTCAGCACCTGCAATCCTATTCTCCTATGGGCAGTGACAGGGTTAATAAGTGACCAGCCAGCTTTCATAAAGCAAAGTACTATTTATTTAGACTGCTGAGGAAATATAGTTTAAAAACAATAAACAGCTTCTATGCAGGTCTAGCTTAGCGGGTATCACCCAGCTTCTACATGGTTACCTTGGCAGGTTTCAAAGTACTTCAAGCCCTCTCGCAGGGCTTATCCCTCTTGGTCACAGTCTCATGTCATTTCTTGGATCAGAGGAGAGTGACCTCTCTCCCTCTGTCAGGGTGATCACTTTATACAGTTTTCAGTTCTTTTCCAGGCCTCCAGGTCAAATTATATATACAACTTCCCTAGACTTCTCCTGGTCTGTTACCTACCTAGGAATTTTAGTTCCTGCAGAAAACCCTGTAAATCCTCCATGGAGCCAGAGTACAATCCCTCACCCACAATGAGACATATAATCAGGGCTGATGCAACCCATTAGGCGACCTAGGTGGTCATCTAGGGTGCTACAATTTGGGGGGCGGCGACCGCGGCAGTATTTCCTCGGCGGGACCTTCCGCCGCCTCTGTGGGGGGTGGCATTTTGGGGCAGGACTTTCCGCCGCCTAAGGCGGCAGAAAAGCTGGCGGCGCTCCTGCATATAACACTTATAAAGCTGATGCAATAGTCTTTGATATTCCATGTGTCTATAGCATCTGTCATTAGGACACAACTGTTTATCTAAAATATCCCACAATGTAATCAGGAATTGGAAAATTTGTGGAGGTTGGATAAACGTGATAGCAAATGTTGATCTTTTTTGGAAAATTCTGGGGTAAAATCCTGGTTCTATTGAAATCAATGGGAGTTTTGCCATTGACTCTACTGGAGTCAGGATTTTGTGTTAATTCTGAAAGACCACAGGAATTGCCAGACTGCATCAGAGCCAAGATTTATCTATTCCACTGTCCAGTCTCCAACAGTGGCCTGTAACAGATTCTTCAAAGGAAAGTGCAAGAAATACCTTTATGGGATAACCTGTCTGTAGCAAAAGTTTCCTCCTAATTCCCATTAGTTAAAGCATGAGGCATTATATTAATAGATTGTATTTTGTTAGTGGTATAGTTAAAATGCTAATTTTCTAGCCAGAAATGACTGACTGGTGAGAATTTGAATCATAGGAATTATGAGTTGTTAAGTCATCTGACACACCTGACAGCTGGGAATTTTGACCAAATAGAAGCCTTTGTTAACAACCGTTTCCTAAATTCTGCTAAAATTATAGATCATGAACATTTAAGAACACACATTTTTAGAAAGCTATAGAAATCTCCTAAAATATCTGCTTACAATTTCTTAATTAGCCTAAAGTTGCCAGCATGGCTGAACTGTGGTGGTGTTCCATATAATTATGGCCTTGATCCAGCAAAGCACTTAAGCATGTGTGCCCTGAATGTCATGTGATTAAAGTTATGCACATGTTTAAGGGTTTTTTTTTTAAAGCAATACTCACTGAAAGTAACTTAATGTCTCTGTTCCTGAATGTGGAATTTCAAAGATCAGTCTTTATCTTTCAAAATTCAGTTTTCCTGAGGGTGGGGATGTATAAATGATTTAAAGGTTGTTTTCCTGTCTCGATTATACAAACTATAATAAAACGAGATGACTCGTCCCCAGATGACTGCTTTACATGAAATACTTTTCACTGTTCTAGGGCAAGTTTTTATTGGTTTAGAGTTCAATTGACAAAGTTTTGTATTTATATAACAGCCAAGCATAGCTGGAATTATGTTGATGGATTTTGTTTTCTTTTTGGCAAATGTTAATTTGTCTCATAGCCCCATAAAAACCCACAAAAGGATATTTAATGTAAGATGGCCAGGCCAGTATAAAACATGGTGAGGGGCCTTGCAACATATTCTATCCCGTTCTGTTCTCTTCAGAAGAGTCACTATGAATCTAAGAAAGCATCCGACGAAGTGGGTATTCACCCATGAAAGCTCATGCTCCAATACGTCTGTTAGTCTATAAGGTGCCACAGGACTCTTTGCTGCTTTTACAGATCCAGACTAACATGGCTACCCCTCTGATACTATGAATCTAAGGACTTTTCAGTACAGCATTTGCTGACATGGTTAGCATGTGTCACATGTTCTTTCCTTCTGACTCTTTGGGGGGGGGGGGAAACGCATGTGTGTTTGTTTTGTATTGAATGTTTATTATTATGTATATATGATGTGCCATGTTTTTGTATTGGTGATGGTAAAGTCAAAAGTGAACCTTGCCCTTGGAATGGAAATGGACTCTGTGTGAGGTGGTTCTTTAGTCCTGTGAAAGTCCTTCTGTGGTCATTGGGCACCTCCCAGCAAAGCATTGCCAAGATCCTCTGAAGATCCTCAAATTTTTAGGCTGGAAAATTCATCTTGCACTGACACTTTCAGGCTTTAGAATTTTCAGGAGGAAGAATTTCTTTCCTGGCCCTAAATCATTTTGGTTTAAGCTGTCTGCCTTGAATTCAAAGGCCAGCCTCAATATCTGAATGTACAGGGCGCTTGTGCTATGTGCTTGTTATTATCAGCTGTTAACACAATGGGGCCCCATTTTTCCTGGGTGGGGTGTCTCTGGGTGCTAATACAAGCGTTACCACTACTAATTGAATGGTTAGACAGAACTCTGTTTCCCCTCATGAACTAGGTTGAAATTGTCTCCTTTCTTAACATTTCATTGATCATTTTCCTTTTCCATTTCATCTGCTTCCGTGTTAATCCTCCTTTTGATGTATTAACTTAGTACATGGCACCCTGCAGTTAGCCATTAGAAGAGAGGCACCCTCTATCTTTTCTTATCTATCTTTTCTCTGTTGATTCAGGTCTCTGCTCTTCTAAAAGCCTCCTGTGCCTTCATCCAGAAGGGAAAGGCGCCGCTGGGTTTTACCGGGGTGCATTGTTTCATTGGCAGCCCCGCTGGGAGTTAATGCCCCCTCCCCACTCGGCGGACCTGCTGCAGCGCTCTCCGAGGGGCTCTCTGATGTGCTAAGACGCAGTAACACGTGTCTGGCTTCAGCACCCTGGAGAGCTCCCCTTCCTAGCCGGCTCCCGGCGCCGAGCGATGCTGCAGTCCGGTCCCTGCAGCATCACCTCCCCCTGGCGCAACAGTTTATACCCGAGTCACACTCCTGGGAACTGCCCCGGGGTTAGCCCCCCCGAGGGGCGCGGCAATGCTGGCACGCACCCCTCTTCTCCGCCCTGAGCGCGGGGCGCTGGGCAGGGAGCCTGCAGGCCTGGAGCCCGGGCTGAGTTTTGCTGGGCTCTGCCGGCTTGCGAAGGAGTTGGGGACGGGCACAGCGCAGCTGCCAATGACCGACCCCCTTCACACTGAGAGGAGGGGAGGGAGGCGCTGGGGCACGCGAAAAAAGCCAATTCCTGGCTCCGAAACTCTTCCCAGCAGCGCATCATCCTGCTCGATCGCAGGCGCTGGGTTCACACTATGGGCAGGCGGGGAGGGGGGGAGCCAATGTTTCCGGGGCCGGCTCCGTTTCCCATGGCACTTAATTAAACATGCGGCCAGGTTACCTGACTAAAGGTAGGAAAAGCCTCAAGGGGCTGAAAAATTCCCTTCCCGCCGCCTTTGTTAATGGTCGATCTCACTCGCTTTGCTTTCCCCTCGTGCCCTGCCAATGGGGCTCTATTTGCACGTATGTCTGGGGATCAGTGTGTCGCTAGTGGCGAAGCTCATTTAGATCTTCCTCCAGGTGTCTTTAAAACTTTATTCTCCGGTGGCTGGGGATTTTTCACACGCCTCTGTGGAGAGAGAGAGAGGGGTGTCCCTAATTCGGGTAGTCCTTCATCCACTTGCTTTTTTGAATAGTACTTTATTGCTTGTTGCATCATGTATTGTAATGCTGGATTATTAATTTATGATGTATCTGATTATACTTTATTACCTTACTCCATGTGCTTTTCATTGCAATCTTTGTCCCCGGTGGAGATGCCATTGCACGCCTGTCTGTGGGTAGATGTCTGCCTCGTGGCCATTTATAGCATCATCTGGGTGCTTTTTCTCTTTGCTTGAGCTTCCGACAGGGTAGGGATATAAGCGGGAAGTGTGTCTGCAAGCAAAGGGTGTCACTCATTCTGGTGGCCTCTTATGTTCTTCATGGATGTGTTTGTACGGCAATCCTTAGCGCTCACGGGAAGGTTTCACTTCACGTGTCCCTGGGAGCAGGGGTGTTTCTAGAAGGAATGGCCATGAGTATCTTCCTGTTTTCACTGTAATCTTATTTTCCACTGATGCGAGGGTTGAACTGCACATGTGCCCATGTAGGTGGTGTAAGGGTGGAGGGGCCATAAATGCCCCTAGGGTATGTTTGTGGAGATGCCACTAGTGCCTGTGGTAGGATTGGAAGAAGAGACACCACTAGGGCCCGTTGGGGGAGTAGAGGAGGAAGTGCAACTAGTGCCCATAGGGGGTAGAGGTGTCGATCATCCCGCTGTACGCAGCCGTGGCGGTGGTGGGCATGGTGGGGAACTGCTTGCTGGTGCACGTCATTGTGAAGAAGATGCACAATGTCACTAACTTCCTGATCGGGAACTTGGCCCTGTCAGACGTGGCCATGTGCGCCACCTGCATCCCACTCACCCTGGCCTACATCTTCAAGCCCCGCGGCTGGATCTTCGGCAGCACCAGGTGCTACTTCATCTTCTTCATGTAGCCTGTCACCGCCTACGTGTCTGTCTTCACTCTGGCCACCATTGTTGTGGACCATTACATTGCCATTGTGCATCCACTGCGGCGCCGCATCTCGCTGCAGCTGGGTGCCTACGTGGTGCTCTTCATCTGGATCCTTTCTGGCTGCCTGGCACTGCCAGCCATGGCTCACACCTACTACGTGGAACTCAGCCAGCAGGAGATCACTCTGTGCGAGGAGTTCTGGGGGGAACAAGAGCACCAGCGTCAGACCTATGTGCTCTTCCTGCTGCTTATCACCTACCTCTGCCCCCTGCTAGCCATCCTGGTCTCCTACACCAAGATCTCCCTCAAGCCCAAGAACAGGGTCATGCCTGGTACTATCACTCAGATTCAGGCCAACTGGGACAGAGCCAGGCACAAGAGGACCTTCTGCCTGCTGGTTGTAGTAGGGGTGGTCTTTGGGGTGTGCTGGCTGCCCTTACATACCTTCAACCTCATCCGGGACATCAACATCAATGCCATGGATGCCTATTATTTTAGCCTTGTCCAGCTGCTGTGCCACTGGATTGCTATGAGCTCTGCCTGCTACAACCCCTTCATATATGCCTGGCTGCATGATAGCTTTAGGGAGGAGCTAAAGAAGTTATTGGTCTGGCACAGAAAAGTGGCTCCTTATAGGTAAAGCATGACAGTGAGTGTTGTCCTGACCTGCTGCCCAGCGGCTGCCCAGCGGCTCCTCCTGGAGGGTCACTGACCTACACTGAGCTCCCAAAGTATATTGCTCAAGTTGCAAACTAAAACAATAAGCTGTGCCATCCAAATGCCTCCAATCCTGTGCCAGGCACAACTTGCCTCATTCCACTTTGAAAGTTATGGACACCTGTTCTGTTTAAAGAATATGTGTCTCTAGGTGAAACATGTTCGCTGCAGACTGTTCCTTTAGAGGGGCTAGCCCAAGAGAGGGGGATTGGGGTGTATGCGTGTGTCAGAGTGAATTCATTTTTTAGTTTTAAAAATACTTAGTTAAAATACAATAAACACATTCATAGATATTTGTTTTGAAAGTCAGTGGAAACTATTTCCCCCTTCCTACCTCCTTTCCTGGGTCAATCTGGGTTATAGTTTATAAAGGAAATGGATGCAAGGGACATTTTAGTGATATGTTTCAAAAATTCCCTGAAAAGAAGATCCAGTAAATAAGGAGAGATGCCCACTCGGAGAGATGCTGTGTATCTGCAGCTTCCACTGTAGATGCACAGAACCTCTCCGAACTTGGTGTATACCATTATACAATCGGTAATCATAGAATCATACAATATCAGGGTTGGAAGGGACCTCAAGAGGTCAATGACTATATTGGGGGTGTTCCTATAGATTTCTTTTTAAAAAAAAAATCTGGAAATGTTAGTGGTCAACATGTTTTCCTATTTTGTGCAATTAGAAAGATTCCTTTGTAAACTTCAAGGGATTTTATAATTTGTCTGTTTTTTGTTTTAAAACAAAAAACAATCAGTGCCCTAAATGGCCCTGCTGTAGGTAAGAACAGAGAAGGTGAACAATGAAGGCTGGGGAAGGGGTGGAGGAAATAATATAAAAAAGAGCAACATTGTCCTTGGTGGAGCTCCCAATTAAGCCATCTGATGTAGAACATATTTCATGGACTATATTCTGCAGCTAGACGTGTAATGTTACACAGATGTGCCCAGCTGTGATAAGTGTTTCATTTTATATTTTAGCTACCCAGAAAAGTGGAGTAAGGACTGACATACGAAATGTACAAATTAAACAGCACCAACCAAAAGATGAATAAAAAACACCTTTAAAAAGAGCATATGGTGAAAAGTAAAGAGAACTGCTTCTATTTGGGTTCACCCCCATCTTATTAGAAATTTACAGACGTAAATATTGAAGTCTATAGCTGGAGCAACTGTTCCTCATGACCAGCTGTTGAAATTACACCATGTGTCATTATCAACACAAGCCTGTCTCTCCATCTATCTAGGTTCCTATCACATTCCCCATCACCACAGTGTCTGAGCATCTATGGTGATTAGCATAATCATTTTTTAGAAGACAGCAGCAGGAAGTTATTGTGAATTAATGGATATGCAAGGAGTCAGAATATGCAGGATAGCAATGGGAAACTTAAGTCACATTCACTCCCTGATCAGGCTCGTTATTTTCATGGCTGCATAGTAGGATATTACGTTTGGTTGGGAACAGATGGACACAGTGCCTTAGCCAACACTGAATGTCTAGGCACATAGCAGTCACATGCTTTCTGAGGTTTTTGCAACAGATTATTTCAACATTTGTCAACACATTTTGTTGTGTGGAACATAGTGCTCACCAAAGGTGCTGAATTCTGAGTACTGGAGACTCAGATCTTATTCTTCGAACAGGTCCAGCAGAGGCTAGGGCACTGGATATCTGGAAGGACTATCTGGCCAGTATTGCTAGCTGTGCCACCAACCTGCTGGGCAAGTCACTTTCACCTCCACATCTGTTTTCTTCCTATTTAAAACAATTTTCTGCCCTCTTTAAGATCTAAGGATAAAAAGTGTAGTAGTACTATTAGTTCAGTCTGCAGGTCCCTACCAATACTTGACCTCATGCTGAGACTGCCTCCAAAGGTCCAACTGATTGTCAGTTGTGGTGGTGCTTTTTAGTACACCTGCCCACTGGGAACTAGTCTGAGACCACCAATATATTTGACATATGCTATTGAAGAGTGATCAGAGTATTAACTCCAGACTTCCTTGCCCCTGTTAGATATGTACCATTGAACTGGAGGTGAAAGAGTCCATAACCCGTCACTAATTCCCTGTGTATTCTTTTCCCTAGTCTGTCTTTTTTTTTCTTAATTAAGCAGTAATCTCTGTTATGGCATGAACTGTCATCTCATTCACATCAAATGTGTTCGCTATTTTATCTAGGTGTGAATCAGTACAACAGACATCTAAAACTCTTTGTGGATTTATAAACTGTAATTTAAATATGGGAATTGTTAATTAACCGAAGAGACTCAGATTGTGAGCTGTATCTGAAATCAACAAGGCTGGACTTGTCACTGTTACAGGATGCATGGATCCCATGATTTTCATGCTTTTTAAAATAAAAAAGAACCATGGCTTTTGGCATCTCTGTTTCCTTGTTTGTTTCACTGGTGGCAAGTTGATGGGTGGGTAATCATCTGAACAAAGGTCACTACTTGGTTAAACTGTAACTATAGTCTGCATGATGAGCAGGAACTCAGAGTAACACTGGGGACAAAGGACTAGAGAATTGGACTGTTAGTGAAAGACTTAATTCTCGAAGAGGTCATGGGATGCCATACTGGAAAAATCATGGGATCAGGAAAATTGGTGATTCCATAGTTCTAGGGCAAACTTTTAAAACCAGCCTCTGTTTTGCTACCTATAGTTAACTGATGCCAGTATGGTTTCATACCGGATCAGACTGCACAATCTCGAATGCCCACCTGAAACTATCAAAATTAGCTACATCTTTGGAGAGGTTTGCAAGATCTTCACTTCCCACCTGCAAATCTCCTTACTAGCTGAAGAACTTGTTGGGAACTGGGCATTTCTGTCTTGGGCATCCTTAGATCAGTGGCTGAAACCGGAGCTGCGTGGCAGGACCAGGCAAGATGGGAGGCAGGGGAAAGCTGCAGAGAAGAGTCCAGAGTGGAGCTGGGTCGGGAAGGTGGAGAAAACCTGGAGCCCAGAATGTGGCGGTGCCCGGAAGGGGCTCCAGTGGAGCCTGGGGCTGGAGGAAGCTGAGGCAGACACAGAGTACAGTGTCCATAGCAAAGCTGCACGGCTGGCAGGGGGAGGCTGGTGGCTTGTTCCTGTTACCACCCTCGGCCCTTTGCCAATCCCAAATCCTGAACTTGGTTTACAACTTGTGGGATTCGATAAATACTCCGCGTGGGTTGATCTGTGAGATTTAAATTCCACTTGGCATGTACCTCTCAGCACCTCTCCTTCTGCTGGTCCTGGCAGGGGTGATGTGACTTGTTCTCCCCCAGGGATGGGGAGCTGCCATTCTAGCACCACTCTTCTCATTGCCTTGGGCCCCTCCCACTGCCAACCTCTCACATTATCCCTCTTTACTCCATCAGATGTTCCTGTCCCACACCTTCCCTCTGCACTCACTTGTGCTCCCTTCCCCCTCCCATTCCTACTCCTTCTCCTCTGCCCCTCTCAGCGCCTGTTCTGGACCCACATTCTCTTGCATTCTCCTCTGTCTTCTCCCACACCAAGCTCCCCAATCCCCCCTTGTTTACCACCTTCCCTCCACATTCCACAGCACACTCCCCAGTCTTCCTCTTGCCCTGCAGAACCCCCATGACCTTGCTACTGCTTCATACTCTCCAATTCCCTCTCTCTGACAACCTCCTCCTGCCCCCTCTATCCCCTGCACATCCTCCTCTCTCCCTTCTGAACCCCCATATGATATCATGTTTGGGCTGTTTGTAGTCTAGGTTACATAATGTGATTGTGTTATCAAAATGTAAGTGTAATGAGTACTTAAAAGAGAGACATTTACAGTTTATTAAATGTAGTACAGTTTGTCCATTGCTATGTACAGATGTTACTGGGAATGGTACGCAAAGTCTGGCTGTAATTAGTTTCCTAAATGACTCTCAGTTCAATAGATGGTGGTGAAAAGGACCTTTGATGGGATACAAGTGACAGAATCAAAATAATAACATGTAATCTCTTTAAAAGGAATATGAAACTTTAAGGGCATGCATGGAGTCTTTGTATTAATGCATTTTGGTATATTTGTGTTTTTAAGGGAGCTTGGGAGACCCAAATGTTCTTTGTGCCCAGGCCCCAGTTATTCTTAATCTGCCTCTGTTCCCACCCCTTTCTCTTACTGTTCTTGGCACAATGGGGTCTTGTTCTCAGTTGGGGCCTCTATTAATAAATAAGTATTAATAAATAACTTCTCAGTTCTGAAGATTAGCAGAGGTTCAGGTTTTATATCCAAAATTACTTATGCATCTATCTATAATTTTGAGTTAATAATAAACAGTGCATCATCAACAAGTTGCTGCTTAGTATTATCATCTGTGGTTGCAAACAAAAATGTTCTTTAAGAGGCAACGCTTGTTTTCTTCACTGCAGTGACCAAAGCCTCCTGTGCAGTTCAGTCAGAGCAATTGTGCTTTGCAATGTGGGTTGGCTTGATGGGCCAGATGTGGGGGAGCGAAACCCTCCTGTGTACAGTCCTTTGTCTGGCAAGGTGTAGGAGACAGTGAGGGGGTGGAGCATGAGCCACAGATCCTCCAATTCCTCCCTCAACAGAAGTGTCACCTACAAACTACTGCAGTGATTGGGCTGAAGTACCTTAATGGAGTGGCTGTACAATCTTTGAAGAAGAGTCCTCTGCCCTGCTCATCTCTCCAGCATGTGCCCCAGTTACCATGACCAGGTGCCAAGAATTGAAGCATGAGAAATTTAAGGTGCAATAAAAGGACACCTGACAAAATGTCATGGGATGCTGTTCTGGGAAGAAAGACTGCTAAGCAAAGATGGGGTCCATCTATCGAGGAAGGGGGAGAGCATATTTGGATACAGACTGGCTAACCTAGTGAGGAGGGCTTTAAATTAGTTTTCACGGGGGACAGGGGACAAAAGTCCACAGGTAAGTCCAAAACATGGAGACCTGGAAGAAGGGTTGGAGTCTGGAGGAGCATGGGCTGTTATAGCAGGGTTAAGGGAGAGACAAGAGAGAACATAAGGGGAAAATCAAATCAGTATCTTAATGTCTGTATGCTAATGTGAGAAGTATGGAGAATAAGCAGGAAGAACTTGAAATGCTAGTTAATAAACACAACTAGGACACAGCTGGCATCACAGAGACTTGGTGGGATAATACGCATGACTGGAATATTGGTATAGAAGGGTACATCTTGCTCAGGAAGGACAGGCAGGGAAAAATGTTGCTTTATAAATTAAAAATGTATACACTTTGACTGAATTTAAGATGGAAATAGGAGACAGAGTTGTTGAAAGTCTCTGCATAAGGATAAAAGGGGCAAAAACCAAGGGTGATATCATGGTAAGGGTATACTACAGACCACCTAACCAGGAAGAAGAGATGGATGAAGCTTTTTTTAAACAACAAACAAAAGCATCTAAAGCACAGGACTTGGTGGTGATGGGGACTTCAACTACCTAAACATGGACAATAATACAGCAGGGCACAGATTATCCAAGTTCTTGGAATGTATTGGAGAGAATTTTTTAGTTCAGAAGGTGGAGAAAGCTACTAGGGGAAAGGCTATTCTAGATTTGATTTTGACAATTAGAGAGGAACTGGTTGAGAATTTGAAAGTGGAAGGCAACTTAGGTGAAAGTGATCATGAAATGGTAGAGTTCATGATTCTAAGGAATGGTAGGAGGGAAAACAGCACAATAAAGATAATGGATTTCAAGAAGGCAGACTCTAGGAGACTCAGGGAGTTGGTAGATAAGATCCCCTGGGAAGCAAAAATAGGAAGTATGGCAAGAGACCACCCTGGCTTTACCAGGAGATCTTCAATTATCTGAAACTCAAAAAAGAGTCCTACAAAAATGGAAACTAGGTTAAATTACAAAGGATGAATATAAACAAATAAGACAAGTATATAGGGACAAAATTAGAAAGACCAAGACACAAAATGAGATTAAACTAGCTAGAGACACAAAGGGTAACAAGAAATCATTCTATAAATACATTAGAAGCAAGAGGAAGACCAAGGACAGGGTAAGCCTGTTACTCAATGGGGGAGGGAGGAGAGAACAATAACAGAAAATGTGGAAATGGAAGAAGTGTTAAATTACTTCTTTGTTTCAGTTTTCACCAAAAGGTTAGTAGTGATTGAATGTCTAACATAGTGAATGCCAGTGAAAATGAGGTAGAATAGAGGCTAAAATAGGGAAAGAACAAGTTAAATTTACTTGAACTAGTTAGATGTTTTCAAGTCACCAGAGCCTGATCAAATACATCCTAGAATACTCAAGGAACTGACTGAGGAAATATCTGACCCATTAGCTATTATCTTTGAAAAGTCATGGAAGATGGGAGAGAAAGGGCAAATATAGTGCCCATCTATAAAAAGGAGTCCTGTGACACCTTAAAGACTAACAGATTTATTTGGGCATAAGCTTTCATGGGTTAAAAAAAAACATGTCTTCAGATGCAACTGAAGAAGTGGTTTTTTTACCCACGAGAGCTTATGCCCAAATAAATCTGTTAGTCTTTAAGGTGCTACCGGACTCCTCATTGTTTTTGTGGATATAGACTAACACAGCTACCCCTCTGATTCTTGACATCTATAAAAAGGGAAACCCTGGGAATTACAGACCATAAGAACCTAAAAACATAAGACTGGCCATACTGGGTCAGACCAAAGGTCCATCTAGCCCAGTATCCTGTCTTCCGACAGTGGCCAATGTCAGGTGCCCCAGAGGGAATGAACAGACAGGTTATAATCAAGTGATCAATCCCCTGTCATCCATTTCCAGCTTCTGGAAAACAGTGGCTAGGGAAACCATCCCTGCCCATCTTGACTAATAGCCATTGATGGACCTATTCTCTGTGAACTTCTCTAGTTCTTTTTTGAACCCCCATTATCTGGCAAGGAGTTCCACAGGTTGTTTGTGTGTTGTGTGAAAAAATACTTCCTTTTGTTTGTTTTAAACCTGCTGCCTATTAATTTCATTTGGTGACCCCTAGTTCTTGTGCTATGAGAAGGAGTAAATAACACTTCCTTATTTACTTTCTCTACTCCAGTCATGATTTTATAGACATCTATCATATCCCCCCCCCCTTAGTCGTCTCTTTTCGAAGCTGAAAAGTCCAAGTTTTATTAATCTCTCCTCATGTGGCAGCTGTTCCATACCCCTACTAATTTTTGTTGCCCTTTTCTGAACCTTTTCCAATTCCAATATATATTTTTTGAGATGGGGCAACCACGTCTGCATGCAGTATTCAAGATGTGGGCGTACCATGGATTTATATAGAGGCAATATGATATTTTCTGTCTTATTATCTCTCTCTTTCTTAATGATTTCCAACATTTTGTTTGCTTTTTTGATTGCCGCTGCACATTGAGTGGATGTTTTCAGAGAACTATCCACAATGACTCCAAGATTGCCTTCTTGAGTGGTAACAGCTAATTTAGACCCCATAATTTTATAGGTATAGTTGGGATTATGTTTTCCACTGTGCATTACTTTGTATTTATCAACATTGTATTTCATCGCCATTTTGTTGCCCAGTTACGCAGTTTTGTGAGATCATTTTGTAGCTCTTCACAGTCTGCTTGGGACTTAATTATCTTGAGTAGTTTTGTATCATCTGTAAATTTTGCCGCCTCACTGTTTACCCCTTTTTCCAGATCATTTATGAATATGTTGAATAGGACTGGCCCCAGTACAGACCCCTAGGGAACACCACTATTTACCTCTCTCCATTCTGAAAACTGACTATTTATTCCTACCTTTTGTTTCTATATTTTAACCAGTTACCAATCCATGAGAGGACCTTCCCTCTTAAGCAAAGTAAGCTGTCATGGGATAAGAGCCTTTGGTGAGGGACCTTGTCAAAGACTTTCTGAAAATCTAAGTATACTATATCCACTGGATCCCCCTTGTCCACATGCTTGTTGACCCCCTCAAAGAATACTTGTAGATTCGTGAGGCATGATTTCCCTTTATAAAAACCATGTTGACTCTTCCCCAACAAATTATGTTCATCTATGCAACTGACAATTTTGTTCTTTACTATAGTTTCAACCAGTTTGCTGGGTACTGAAGTCAGACTTACTGGCATGTAATTGCTGGGATCACCTCTGCAGCCCTTTTAAAAATTGGCATCACATTAGCTGTCCTCCAGTCATTTGGTACAGAAGCTGATTTAAATTATAGGTTACAAACTACAGTGAGTAGTTCTGCAATTTCACATTTGAGTTTCTTCAGAACTCTTGGGTGAATACCATCTAGTCCTGGTGACTTTATACTGTTTAGACCAGTCAGCTTAACTTCAGTATCTGGAAAGATAATGGAGCAAACAATTAAGCAATCAATTTGCAAATATCTAGAAGATAATAAGGTGATAAGTAACAATCAGCATGAATTTGTAAAGAACAAATCATGTCAAACCAACCTGATAGCTTTCTTTGACAGGGTAACAAGCCTAGTGGATGGGGGGAAGCAGTAAATGTGGTATATCTTGACTTTAGTAAGGCTTTTGATACAGTCTTGCATGACTTTCTCATAAACAAACTAGGGCACCAAGTGGTTGGGGGCGTCTGGGATTTTTCCTCCCTCCCCTCCCTTCCCCTCACACAGAGTGTGGCGTGGCTGATTGGGCACCTGGGCCTGATTTAGCCACTCCCATTGGCCTCCAGCAGGCAGAGTCCCTCCCCCGCTCACCCTTCCCCTTGTCTCAGTGTTGCATTGCCAGCACTCTGCGGGGGAGGGGCTGTGTGCTCCGCAGCCTGTTTGGTTTGGCTCCACGTGGAGCCAGCAGCTTGAGTGGCATGGTGGTAAGGGGAGTCCCAGAGGGGCAGTCAGGGAGCAAGGGGGGGTTGGATGGGTTAGGAGTTCTGGGTGGGCTGTCAAGGGGCAGGGGTGTGGAGAGGGATCGGAGCAAGCAGGGGACAGGGAGCAGGGGGAGGGTTGGATGGGTCAGGAGTTCTGGGGGCGGGTCTTGATAAGGGTTGGGGCAGCCAGGGGACAGGTAGGGGGTAGGGTCCTAGGGAGGCAGATAGGGTGGGGGGGGTCTCAGGAGGGGGCAGTCAGGGGACAAGGAACAGAGGGTGTTGGGAGTTCTGAGGGGGGTGGGAAGTGGGAGGGAGTGGATGGGGGCAGGACTCTCCCCCCCCCCATCCTCTTTTTTGATTGTTGAAATATGGTAACCCTAAAAAAGCAGTGCCCTGGCTCGGCAGGGAGGAGCTGCCTTCCGGAGGCACCGGAGAGCCAGAGCATCAGCTTGTGGGGGTGGTGAGCCCCAGCCATGGAGGAGCCGGCACAGCACGGGGGGCAGCAGCCCTGCAAAAGCAGCGGCACCGCTAGCAGGGAGCAGCCACACCCCCCTACCCCTCCTGCAGCCCGGTGCGTCCCCCACCCGAGGGCTCCTGCAGGCTGCAGCAGATGCATGCAGTTGGCGGCTCCCATGTGCCTGGCGGCTCCCCCCCCTCACCACGCTCGGGGCTCTGCGATTCCCGGGCATGTGAGCCACCGGAGAGCGGGGCCCTGAGCCTGCTCCAGGAGGGGCAGCAGCTGCTCACACTGCCAGGAGCCGCAGAGCCGGAGCGTGGCAGGATGGAGCCGGGGGGGGGGTGCACGGGGGCCACCGCCCGCATGCATCCACTGCAGGAGCCCCGGGTGGTGGGGGGGCATCGGGTGGGTTGCAGCCTGGGCAGGCGCACCCCCTGTCTTTCCCCTCACCGCGGTCGGGTTCTGCGGCTCCCAGGCGTGTGAGCCGCCGCTGCCCCTCCTGGGGCAGAGTCAGGGCCCTGTGCCCTGGTGGTGGCTCACATGCCTGGGAGCTACGGAGCCCGAGCATGGTGAGGGGACAGCCGGGGGGTGCATGGGGGGCTGGCACCAACATGCATCTGCTGCAGCCTGTAGGAGCCCCCGGGGGGGTGGTGGGGTGGTGGGCTGCAGCCTGGGCAGGAGGGATGGGGGTGTGGCTGCTCCCCGCTAGCCGTGCCACCGCCTTTGTAGGGCTGCAGTCCCCCTGTGCCGTGCCGGCTCCTCCATGGCTGGGGCTCGCTGCTCCCGCAAGCCGACGCTCTGGCTCTCCGGTGCCTCCGGAAGGAGCTCCTCCCTGCTGAGCTGCTGCAGTGGCCCAACCCCGGCAAAGCCAGTGAGTGGACTCAGGGCGGGGGCCGCCGGGGTGGGGTGCGGTGGGCTCGAAGGGGGGCTGTGCACCTTCCAGGGGAGTTCAGGGGGCAGAGAGGGGCAAACCTGTGCACGGCTGGCCCCTGGGGTCTATAAAGGCTCATTGGGATTTGCCCCTCAATGAACCGATAAGCGGGGGGGAGGGGCGCAAGGTAGAAGTTTCGCCTAGGGCACAAAATATCCTTGCACTGGTATGTGCATAGGTATGTGTTTGCGAATGGCAAGAGCATTTCCACTCTCAGGTGCTGAGAGTCTGGGATACTTCTTTTTCACAGAGAGCCAAAAGTTCTCCAGTGCTTTTCTTTTGGATTCCATCAGCTGGGTACGATCACTTGACAGCTCTGACTCTATTTCTTTGTCAGCAAGAGGGAGATGTGTAGCTGCCAAATCTGCACATAAAGGGTTTCTAACCCAGTCAACCTCCTCAGCTGGTTAGCCACGAAACTTCTCTGATAACTCTTGATGGAGATTTTTCAGGTGATTAGAGACAACTTCATCAATGTGTTTGTAGTCAAGTTGATAGTCTTCTGTGAATTCATTGAGGCACTGGAAACCGTCTGCATTTCTTTCTTCATATTTCTCTCTCCACAGAGTGGGCTTCTTCAGGAATTCAGAAATCTTGTCACCAAGCAACAGGATGTTGCTGTTCTTTCCTTGGAGTGAAGTGTTGAGATTGTTTAATTTCTCAAAAATGTCTACGAGACAGCAAAGACTCGAGAGCCGTCTTTCATTGGTTACGTTTTCAGCCAGTGCAGGGTTGTGTTTTGACAGGAAGAGATGGAGTTCATTCTTGAGACTGATGACATGGTGAAGCACCTTCTCTTGGGACAACCATCTGACTTCCGTATGCAGAAGGAACTTGTCCTATTGAGAGCCCATTTCATTGTACAGAATAGAAAAGAGCCAGCTTTTAAAAGGTCTTGCTTTTACAAAATTCACAATTTGCACTGCATCATTCAAAACCTTGTTTGCTTCAGGTTCCTGTTTTTTAGCAGCCAGAGCCTCACCGTGTGTCATGCAGTGCGTGACTTTAATGTGGGGTGCAATGCTGAGTACTTCCCTTCTGAAGCCCTTCTTGGGACCCACCATCGCAGCTCTGCCATCAGTACACAGGCCAATGCAATTAGATCATGACAAGCCATGTGCTCTCAAGAATTCATTCACAAGATTGAAGATGTCTTCTCCCATACTTTGCCCCTCAAGTGGTTTGCAGAATAGCGTATGTTCCAGAATTTTAGCCTCCTAGCACTACCTGACAAACACGAGTTGAGCCAAATTCATGATATCAGTGCTCTCATCAAGTCGTATGGCAAACTTTGTGCTTTGTTTAACTCGAGTCAAAAGTTGCAATTTGATAGCTTTGGAAAGTTCATTAATCTGCCTGCTCACTGAATCCTGTGACAAAGGAATAGTTTTCAAAGTTTCACCATATTGATCTCCATGCATAATCTGACACATCATTACCACAGCTGGTAATACTCAAGGGATGCTTTCAGAGCTTTTGAAGGCATAGTCACTTGTTTTTTTTTCATCATGTCTCTTTGACCACCCAATGACTTAGCACAGCATTGGAAAAAATTTACATCTTTATTTGCATGTTCAGAATGTTACGAATCAAGTGCTGTCTGTGCTTCAACGGTTTCATGATGTCATTTGCTCAGATCTCAGAACACAGAATCCATAGCAGTCTTTGCTCGTGATTGACAAGAGTCCATGAGAATTCCAGTTTTACATATTCATCTTGATATTTTCTTAATTTAAAATTGAAAGGTTCTTTGATATGATTGTTCACAGCAGACTTACTAGTGCCAACACTTGTTGAAGGTTCACTTACAAATTCAGCTGGATTACTGTCGGCATCAATGGTTTTTTATATTTTTATTGGAGTAATGTTAGCATCTGATGAGGAATCAGAAACATGCAACATTTACTACTACCACCCACAACCCACTTATCCATGTTGTTTGAAAAAGATCGAACTAACCTTTAGAAGGGAATACACACATATACCATGCACGGGATACTGACTATCCCTAGAGTCTTTGCTTGGTGCTTTTTATGGTGCCAAAAGCTGTGCATTACTGTAGAGCCTTATGCAGGACTATTGTTTAAATCCTGCTCCGCAAACAACATTGCCCCTGCCAGCAGCCACGCTCTCCAGCCACCCAGATCTGAAGGCAGGGCCACCACAAGCAGCGCAGAGGTAAGCGTGGCAATGTGAAAAGGGATATTTGTCAATATCACTTTCCACAGCAGATTTAGCGCCCCATTGCCAGCGGCAGCATAAGTAAGGATGGCCATGGGATGCTAGTTAGTCTGCTGTGAAAAGTGATATTAACAAAGTTTCTTCGCTCCCCCACCAGAAAACCTTTTGGTCCGGCTGGGTTGGGGGTGCACCCCAAATTTGCACACCACTACCCTTTAAATAGTTTATTATAGGATTATCTGCAAGCAGTGTCTTTGGTGTGAGATCTAAAGAGATCTAAAGAGACCTGGAGAAAGTGACTGATCCTTTGAGACTGGGATTAATCTAAATATTGCTGTGATTCTTGGTGTAAGGAATCATCTACCACAAAGGTAGGTTGGCCTAGGTGACAAGATAGGTCAGAGTACCCAAGGGAACTGCAAAAAGAAGAACAGGAGTACTTGTGGCACCTTAGAGACTAACAAATTTATTAGAGCATAAGCTTTCGTGGACTACAGCCCACTTCTTCAGATGCAGGGGACTGCCTGACTCCATTGTAAGGCTGTTATAGTGCCTGAGGCATTTACACTTGATAATTAATTGCTAAAATCTAAGTATAGAATTCACAGCCAATTTGGGGCTTGTGCTTTGAGTCTGCCCCGAGGCTGGTACTCACGTTCTTGAGTCACTGCAGATCAGCTTGAAAAAAGTAACTACAAAATACAAATGCAAAATGAAACTAAAATTGATTATTTAGATGTTTAAATCATGACTGATAAAACTTTACCCCTATATATACCTTCCATCAAATGATTCCAAAACATGGTATGAATTAGCTGATTGTGTCTCACAGCTCTCCCTCCACTCCCTTGCAGGAACACAACCCTATAAGGTGGGTACTGTATTTAATATTCTCATTTTACAGATGGGAATACTGAGGAAGAGAAAAGTTAATGGCACCAATTTCAAACTTGGGTATGTAAAGCCAGAGGCCTAAATCAAACCTATATTTATTCACCTGAACCATTTTCTGCCAGACTAGTAGAACTGGAAACTGGAGGGCTGGCAAGGTCCCTGTCTTAAGGAGCTTACACACAAATATACAATAAAAGAAAGATAAAGGTTGATATTTTCAAAATAGTCTAAGGGATTTAGACATGTCTGCCACTAAAATTAATGTGTCTACATCACCTAGAGTGCTTTGAAAAATTTAACTATGATCTCTGCCCTGAGGAGCTTATACGTTAATAAAAAAACACTTATGAACCAGCACCTCAGCTGGTGGAGATTGGACTTCTATGGAACTACATTGATTAACACCAGCTGTGTTAATCCTATGTGTTAACATCAGACAAAAGGAAAGAAGACTGAAAATATAACAAGGGTTATGATGAAGACCAGGCAGGTCATATTTACTTAAAAGTACACAGTCCCAAAGGGCTGATTCATTTCAATAAGGCTTCTGAATACCAAAACCATACAAAATAAATCCCTTTCAGTGCTGACATTTTAGAATATAAATTCTTTGATGCAGAAATAATTAGTGGCTCAAACCCCATTGTAGAAAAGAAGAAATTCCTCTATAGCTGGGCAACTATGATGGCATTGATAGGAGTTAGGGACAATGATCAATAGCTTTCATTGTTCCTCATCAGATGAATCCACACGGTGATTAGGAAGGATGGTCCACTGGTTAGGGTACTAATCTAGGACTTGGAGACTGGGATTCGGTTCCCCGCTTCACTACAAACGTCTTGCAATTCACTTGGGCAAGACCGGGATTCAGTTCCCTGCTTCACTACAAACTTCTTGCAAGTCACTTGGGCAAGTCACTTAGCCTCTCTGTAGTTTAGTTGCCCAGCTGTAGAAATGGGGATGATGGTCCTTTCGCCTCGCCTCACAGGGGCATTATGAGGATAAGATTGTGAAGTACTTTGAGATCTACTGCTGAAAAAACACTATATAAGAGCTACTTGTGATTATTAGCTCTTTTCAAACCATTTTAAATACATAATATGTGTAACGTTGTCACAACTCTTTATTCTATGTCTAAAATATGTAAATATCACTGGGGTGTGATAGAGAATTTTATTTCTAAAGGACAGTATAATAACTTTTTAAAAAATGTGCACTTTATTGCTATTATAATATGCATCAATACTCATAACTTTTATTCACCATCCAAGTAGCTGAGTCCCTCTAGTGGCATAAATTCAGCATGTTAGCAACATTCCATTTAAAAAATCCAATTACATCAGTAGATTCAATGCTAGCACTTTTTGAGGCTCTCTAAAGGACTACTGTGACCTGATCTTGGGACAGACACTGTGCACATCCATATTAATAAGTATAAATTGATTTATAGCCATGTGGCAGCAAGTATAGGTGCACTGGAAGAGACAAGAAATTCAGAGAATGAGTGATATTGATATTCCAGGATTCTAATTGCTTTAAATAAGAGACACAGTGTCAGGAGTAACGTAATGCCCAGGGTAGCCAATAGGGATATAGGCTTATAAAAAAATGTATCGTGAGCAAGGAGCGAAGTATGTTAAGTGCATTGATCTCTGCTTATCTTGTAAATACACATCGCTCTCACTCTCTCTCTCTCATGGATATTTGGAAGACAGGAATCTAAGGCACCAAAACCAAGCTGGCATCCACAGGAAAATCAAATGGCATGAAAAACCCACAACAGTAAGTATTCACTGTATTAGATGTTTGTTAAACTGTATGGATTTAATAGCAAATAAAAGAGAGAACTTTAATGGATATTGGTTGCAGCTGATCTCTCTTAAGAACCATTTAACGGAACGCAGCCTCTTGAGATTTGTAATTTCACCTTTGCCTTTCCAGATGACTGTTTATTATACATGTGGTGGCAATCTCTGGACAGTGAGTAATCCATTCATTATCAAGGCTGACTGAGAGTAAACGTGTGTGCAGCAATGACTCCTTAACCCTGCTGACAGCGAACTACAAAGAAGGAAAATGATGAATCCGGATAATTTAACCTCCCTAAGCTTCCTCTCAGCAATTCATAGCAACGCTAGCAATTTATTCTCAGGGCTCCAGTTTGTTCAGTCTTTCAAGCCACTCATCATCCCATGCTACTCCCTGGTGGTTTTTGTTGGCATCATTGGGAATTATCTCCTCATTTATGTCATCTGCAAGACGAAAAAAATGCACAATGTCACCAACTTCCTGGTCGGCAACCTGGCTTTCTCAGACATGCTTATGTGTGCAACCTGCGTGCCCCTGACTCTGGCATATGCCTTTGAGCCCCGGGGATGGGTTTATGGACGCTTCATGTGTTATTTTGTGTTCTTAATGCAACCGGTCACTGTGTTTGTGTCTGTCTTCACCTTGACTGTCATAGCTGTGGACAGATACTATGCCATGGTGTATCCTCTCCGGAGGAGACTCACTATATCAATCTGTGCTTATATTCTGGCTGCGATTTGGCTGCTGAGTTGCATCTTGGCTGCCCCAGCTTTGGTCCACACCTATCATGCTGAGTTCCCAGAACTGGACTTCTCCATCTGTGAAGAGTTTTGGTTCCATATGAAGAGGGACCACTTAACGTATGCCTACAGCACTCTCATCATCACATATGTACTGCCTTTAATAGTCATCTCCTTGTCCTATCTGCGGATCTCTGTCAAACTGAAAAATCGAGTGGTTCCGGGAAACATCACCCAGGGCCAAGCTGAGTGGGACAGGGTTAGGAGGAGGAAAACCTTTCGCTTGCTGGTCCTGGTGGTGGCTGCCTTTGGAGTCTGCTGGCTCCCTCTGCACATCTTTAATGTGATAAAAGACATGGATATTAACCTAATAGATAAACAGTATTTCAACCTCATCCAGCTGCTGTGCCACTGGTTTGCTATGATGTCTGCCTGCACCAATGCCTTCCTTTATGCCTGGCTACATGACAGCTTCAGAGGGGAATTGAAGAAGATGTTTGCCTGGAGGAAGAAGAAGATTGGACCTGCCACTAACTGCATTATGGCCAGTGTGATGCTATAAGTCTGTGTGTGTGTGTGTGTGTGTGTGTGTGTGTGTGTGTGTGTGTGTGTGTGTGAGATTCAGTTACAATGCATTTCCTTTCCAGTGATGAGTGTAAAGCTATGTCTACACTAGAGAACTTACAGCAGCACAGCTGTACCAATGCAGCTGCACGGCTGTAAGATCTCTCATGTAGCCGCTCTATGCAGATGGGAGAGAGCTCTCCTGTTGACATAATTAATCCACTCCCCAATGAGAAGTAGTAGCTATGACAGCAGGAGAAGCTCTACCACTGACATAGCACTGTGCACGCTACCACTGACGCCGGCGTAACTTGTGTTGCTCATGGGGGTGGAATATTCACACCCCTGAGCAACATAAGTGGTAGTGTAGATCTAGCCTTAGTCTTTCCTATAGTTATTGATGACCAGGTTGTATGTTCCTCCAATGTGTTACCCTCAGGACTTGACTGTGGCAATCCAGGGCCCCAAGCGCAGCCTCACATGTAACCTCTGTGGCCCCAACTCCACCAGGGTAGCAGAGGTGACATCTAAGAGTCCTGTGCTGTCCCCACACCAGATACAGAGCCGTCTGCTGGGTTGTCAGGGGGGATTCAATCCTGATCAGTCTCCCACTCTGCAAAACCTCTACTGTGGCCCCACCCTCTGCTTAAGATGATGGTAGTGGGGGCCATGCATACAAGATTATACTGGTGAAGAGGCAGGGGGTCCCTTTACCCAAATGAAAAGCCTTCTGCTGGGATGCTGAATGTGGCCATTTACAAAAAATGCTTTTCTTTTAAAAATGTTGACAGCAGAACCATATGCAGTGTTACAGTGACACCACTGCTTATGCACCCAAGGATTACATTAGCCCTTTTTGCCACAGCATTGTACTGGGAGCTCACTTCAGTTGTTTGTCTACCATAACCCCTAAATCCTTTTCAGAGTCCTTCCAGAATAGAGTCCCATATTTTGCAGGTATTGCCTGCATTCCTTGTTCCTAGGTTGGATTGTTGCATGCCATTGTTTTGTCAGGACAAAATGACCATCTGTGACATGGAGGCCTATTGGTGGTTCACTACTCTGTCAGCTACTCTTGTCAGGCCTGACGTACTCACTACACCAAAACACTCTTGTCATAAGCTGTATCTGAAAGGTGTCATGTAAGATATCATATGTAAACTGTTAACACTGGTCCTAAAAGTCACTGCGTGGTGTATATACAGGGTGTGCACAAAGAGTTATACATATTTGCTAGAATCAGTCTTACCAATTGTTTTGCAAGCTATGCATAAGTCTAGTCTGCCCTTGGCAATAGAAAGTGTATTTTCTTGGCTGACCAGCCAGGTTGTCAGGCAGAGACAATGAAAGTACATTTACATATAAGGTAAACCAAACTATCTAGCTCACAGGTTGGGGAGAAGATAACATGGCATTTACACCCCAGCAGGTCAGGGAAATTTTGTCTGGGCTTGTTTTTCAAAGAATACATTTCAGCCATTTATTGAACTATAAAAAGAATGGGAGAGAACCCCATAGTTATCTTTCATCTGAGGAGTCAAAGAAACCGAGTGCTTTGAGCTCCATGTGTTGGGTTCCGGCTAAAGAACAGGCCAGCCATGCTGGAAGACTGACTGTCATGAGAAAAACCTCTTTGAACAAAACGCTCTAGTTTGCTGAGTTTCAGTCTTGAAAGCATTTTTACTTTTGTTTGTTTGTAACCATTTCTATCCTTATTCCTTATATTGGTATCACTTAAAACTATGTCTTTTTGTTAATAAACTTGTTTACCATAAATCAACTCAGCACTTTAATGTATAAGCAAACTTGATAAGGTTTTTGGGTGTTACAGTAAGGAGACTGCACACTGCAGAGAAAGACATTGTTGGAGAGAACTTGGGGCTGGAATATTGGTTGAGATCCCTCTGCAAGGAACAACTGGGCGATGGAATCAGGGTGAGGCTGTTGTGCTGTGAGCAAGGTGCTGGTATCAGGGCTCTGAGACATCCAGGGTCACAGGGCAGATGGTGACACAACCCCTTACTGAGCCAGGATGAACCCCAAAGCGTCACACCATACTATTCAGAGACAAAAAGAACGAGGAGTACTTGTAGCACCTTAGAGACTAACCAATTTATTTCAGCATAAGCTTTCATGGGCTAAAACCCACTTCATCGGATGCATGCAGTGGAAAATACAGTAGGAAGATTATATATATATTAGGTGAGCTATTTTCAGCAGGAGAAAAACTTTTGTAGTGATAATCAGGATGGCCCACCAGGAGACAGACACCTTCCCCCCTCTGTCCTTAGCACAAGGAGTATGAGACAAGTGTAAGGAGAGATAATTATAAGTGCTTAAACATATAGAGAGTTCATACTATCAAACAAATTCATAACTTGTACATAGATTCCCCAAATTGTCAGCGTGTGTTTGTTGCATTCACAATTTAAGCAAATGTCCCTAGCTTGAAAGTTACATTTGAAATCCATTATCATTTTGGGTTTTGAATATAATGAATTGAAAAAGTACTTGTATGATCATTTGAATGATGCAGGTAGATGTATTCAATTTGCATAACTATGCCTAGCTACTGACTTGTCCACAGGACTGGATAAGTTATTTTCCTAACCAGACATGGTGACCTACACATACAGTGCTGAAGAGTTTTTGATAGTAAAGATTTTCTTCCTCGCTCTCGTTCTCACAAGCACACACGGGTGGTGGTGGGTGGGGAGTGCAGGGAAGAGGTGACAGTAAAGTCTTCAGCTGTTCCTGAAACTAATTCTTATGCCAGATGATGACATTGGGCTAGACTGTGATCTCAGTTTCACTGATATAAACCTGGACTGACTCCAGCAATGATTTACATGGTTGTACTGTAAATGAAACGTGTTTCCTTCCTGTTGCTTCTGGAAGGTTTGTGAGACATGCAAGAATGCATCTTGGCATCAGGGAACAAAAGAAAAGAAAAGTGAGTTGTCAAGTGTCCCGTTGTGCTGCCAGCCTTTATTTAAAGGTTTATTTTTATAGTTTATTAAAGAGACGGAATTTAGAAACCAATTCTGAACAGTGGGTTTTTTGGTTTTTTTTTGGTTTGGGGGTGGGGGTGAAGATTCCAAAAGACAAAACAGTAGGACAAAAAATAAAAAAATAGGAAACAAACTATATTTTGTGAGCTTTTGCCATTTGTTTGGGGACTTGTTTGAATTAACAATGTATATAAATTATGTGGAAGAAACAAACTCCACTCTCAGGTTGGAAGCAACAAAATCAGGGACAGCTATATTTGGGACGTGCAATTGCAAGGGAAGAACACAGCTGTCAGAGAGCATCTCTGCCTCAGTTTCTCCAAAGTACAAGCAAAATTACACAAGCATCTTTGTGACGTGAATTAATTAAAAACGTCTGCATTTTATTGAGGCTATTGGCTATCTATTCCAGTATTTTCTCACTTTCTCTTCTCAAACATCATTATCTCAAGGCTAAGTCACACTGACTATTCTGCTGTTTTCCACTGGCTTCTGACGTGAGCCCTGCTTCTACAGGTCTCGCAATATCACAGCTAAGACTTGACAGAACAGTTGCTCTGTCTCTGACACTTAAATGGCTGAACTTAAACCCTCTCTTTCTTTCCCTGCTTCCATAATTAAGAGACAGCACCTCTTATAACAGCAATCACTGAGCACTACCCAAAAAAAAAGGCAGTTTTTTTTGTGTGTTTTTTTTGTTTTTGTTTTTTGTTTTTTTTTAAGAATTTCACTCACCAGTCAAGCTTGCAGTCATATCACCTCAGGCTGTGATCTCATCAGATTCCAAAAGCTAAGAACGACCAGGCAACATCATGAATCAGGCTCCAAAACCAAAACCAAACCAAAATCAAGAGATTGGCTTTAAAATTGTGAGTTTAAAATGATTGCATCTGGGTTTCTTTTTCTTTGCCATGTGGTTTTTGAGATGAAGTCCAGCTGGAGAGCCTGGCCCCTAGAGGAGAAAGAGGACATGACGCATCTGGACAATAACTCTTTGAAGACACCATAGCAACTCAGCTGGATACAATTTAACATTGAACTGACCCCCAAAGAAGTGTTTCAATTAAATTCAACAAAGTTTTTCAGTTCAGGCTGACCCAAAAAGAAACAAAATAGTTTGTTTATATTCTCCCACTGGAAATTGAAAATTGTAGGCAGGAGTGATAATGGCACATTCCTGACAGTTTTAGATTGGCTACGAAATGCGAGTATGTCAATGATTTGAGACTATTTCCTCTTCTTTCTCTCCTACTCCATCACCTTATTCCCCACCACTTCAGTTCCTGACTGGGGTGGAGAGGAAAAAGAGAGAGAAAAGGGAGTCCTCATTACAGTCACTATAATAGCGTATTGCTTCTTTTCTGATTTGCTCTTCCTAGTCTGCCACTGGTTCTGAGTATTCGTAGGCCCAACTTGACTTAGCCACATGCATCCATTTTTATGGTATTCTCAATGAAGTCTGTATATTCTCAAGCTCTAACGTATCTGGGGAATTGAGTTACCCTGACTAATATAGTTATTTTATTCTGATGATACACACATATCTGATATTTCTGTGCCGTGCCTTCCCTTATTTAGAGGCACCTCTCACAATTTTGTCAAGTACCAGACATCACTGATCTTCTTGCCTCTATTTAAAGGGCCTTTCTACTGCTGCGAGGATGCAAGTATCTCTTTTCAGAGCCTAGAATTATTTCTGAACTGTGCTTGTTATCTCCTAGGGAATGTGCGTGGAGCTATACAGCCATCTGAGTTACTGCAGGAACATTCACCCTTCAGTAAACCACATGGGCTCAAACAGAGACCAAGAGAACATAATGTGAAATAGGCGTAATGGCATTAGGAGATGCTATAATTAATGCGTACTTGGATGACTAACACATACAAGCATGACTACAGTGGCTATAAAATAAAGCTACTGACAGTTTAACAGAGACTACAGGCATTGCATAATTTACAAAGCAGAGGAGAGAGCCAACAGGGCCATGCCCTCCGGCACTCCTGCACAGGGGACAACCAGAATGCTGCAGCCTGCCCTGGCCGGCAGTGCTGAACAACTCAGATGTCAGTGGGTGGGCTGTAGCATGGCCAGGACTCGACCTCACTCCAGTCCACCAGCAAGCACCACAAGGTTAGTGTTGGGCGTGAGAAGTGGGGGAGGAACAATCAGCATCTTTCCTACTTTTGTAGCATCTACCACCAGTGAGTGCATTCCTCCCAGCACCCGTGGAGACATCACACCTTAACCTGGACTCTGTCCTATTCTTCTCTTAGGGCCTGACTTCAGTGGGCTTTAGACCAGACCCTTATTGCACATGATTTTTCAATCCTGGAGGTTGCAGAATGGCCCAGCAATGCTTCTCCTCAGTGTTAGCCACCAAGGATTATCCCACTTACCAAAACTGCCTAAAACAGGGGAGAGTTTGGACAGTGTAATAGGGTACTGGCCCTGTTAGGCAGTCTGAGAAGCCAGTGACCCCATTCCAGCTCTCTGGGATAACTAAAGCAGTTATTGGGAGAGAGGAAGGTGATCCAGGGGAGCTGTCAGTGTCTGGAAGAGGGAAAGTATAAAGTGATCCAGACCATTGTTCCTTTAAGGGTCCAGGACTGACCAGGAGCCTTGTAGAGTGGACTGGGCAAAGTTCCCCTCCCTGCCATTCAGTGCAGACTGGTGTCTGGGATTATTAGGCCCACCTAATAAGGCTAGGGAGGATTAAGGGGGTGTTCAGGTGACTGGGCTAATGGCTCTAAAGGAAGCTCCAAGCCTAGATAGGGAAAGCTGGTGAAAGTGTCAGAACCCGCAGGACTGGAATCTAGGCCAATGGGCATTCTAGGTGACCATCATGTCCACATTGCCACCAGCAGCTCAGGCCAAGTTTTCCTAGGGAACCCTGTGAAGCTAGATGCTGCAGGAAGTACCGCCCAGTGAAGCTTGAGTGGCAGCCCCCTTACAGCCCACTGATTGGCCCGTGCTGGTATATAAACCAGGAAACCAGCACAGGGAGCTGTCTGTGCAGTGATGTAGGTTATCTGCTTCCTTCTACTCCAGACCTTGCCTTGCTGTGAACGCCAGCTCCATACCCAACAATGCTACTTGCCTCCTGTCTACAACTTCATGCCTGACTCTGACTTCCTGGTATCCTGACCTGGCTTGACTGGCTGCTACTATCTACTAACTGCAATTTGTAACTGATCCATGCACACACCCTGCCTGTGGCCTGGCCCTGGCAAGAAGGTGCTGATGGGGGTCGGGGGGGGGGAATCAGCTAGCACACAGTTCCAGGAAGGGGTTATTAAACTTGAGAGGTGAGTTACAGGGCAGGGAGTCCAGAAATTAAAGCCACAGTCCCTAGGCAGGAGGACTGTGGGACCTGAGACTTGATTGAGTTTGTGGGCTGGGAAAGCCAGAACATAAAGCCATAGTCCCAAGAATGAGGACAGTCGGACCCTAAACTTGATGAGTGAGCAGAAAGCTGAATGATATCAAATAAATTAGACCCCAAAAGAGGGGGAACATTCTTTCACAAACACTGGCTGTGGTGGGATTATTCTGTAGAGCTGAGAGGGAAACTGAGGCAGGGTGCCTGCAGGTCTCCCCAAGGTCATGAGGACAGGAATTATGGCATTGTATAAATGGCACCTTTAGAAATACACAGATTGAAAGATTCCTCAAAGACAGATTGATGAACTGCATTCAGAGTGACCCAAGAATCGCTGTCTACATTATTATTTTCACTAATATTCATAGTAATACATAATAAGATTTAGACACATGCAGGACATGTCTCTTAATCCAGTTATGCAAACATTATTTAAAATAACCATGTGAAATGTGTTTGCTAGTCTGAACTGATCTCAGGGAATTCCCCATGGTTTACCAAAGGGCCAGGGCTCTTCAGTAGAGTGGGGGTTTGAGGTGTATCTTTAATTACAATTTAAGAAATTATTGCACACTTTGATTTTTATGAAGCGGTATAGCTATAAACTTAGTTGACCTATTTATTGTCCTAGTAAAATTTTTTGTTTTGTTTTATTTTCTAATTCAGGGAATGGCAGGACAGCTCCTTTGCATCACTAGAGCAATGTTACAGCATGAGCTACTGTAGAGCAAAATGTTGCTTTTTTTTTTAAGTTATGCTTCCATTTTGACTTATCCAGTTATTTATTATACGTACTGTGGCATCTGATTGTCTCAGCAGAGGTTTCAACGTCCCAGCTAGGATTCTGGTTGTTCACTGACTCTGGTTCTGCATCTAAATGGTGCTGTAAGTACATGTTTAGAACTCCATGCTATTTACAACCACAAGAATTGCTTCTAAGACTTCTTTCAGCACTATGTGACTCAGAGTGGCTTTGGCAGACAATCCAAGCATTACCATCTTGCTTGGGTGTTTACAGAACTGGCTGAGTGATTTTTTTATGCCAATTTTCAGACATCAAATGTTTTAGACAACAATACACTTCTGAGAGTATGTGTGGAGACAGGTCTAAATTGTCATATTTGGAGCTGGATGGATTTGGATCCAGACCAGAACTTCTGCAAAGTATGAGGTGGGAGGCTCAAACTGGAAAACCATTTCCAAAGCCCCACCTACAGTACTGAAATCAATGGCAAAATTCCATTTGGTTCAGGTCTCTACTCTTCAAACGGTTTGAAAATTGTGATAAGACTCAAAACTAAACAGAAATGGGGATGGATCTGAGGGGAAACTGTTACTCAAAGTGAGAAGACATGAGGGGTGTCAAAGCTATGAAGTTCACAACTTGACTAGTCCATTCTGTGAATTGTGTATGAGCTGCAGGAGATTTCTGGTGAAGACTCGCAGGACAGCGATTTAACAAATCTGTACTTCATAGACTCATAGGATTGGAAGGGACCTCAAAAGGTCATCTAGTCCAGTCCCCTGCACTCAAAGTACTATCTAGATCATTCCTGAAAGGTGTTTGTCTAACCTGCTCTTAAAAATCTCCAATGATGGAGATTCCACAACTTCCCTGGGCAATTTATTTCAGTGCTTAACCACCCTGATAGTTGGGAAATTTTTCCTAATGTCCAACATAAACCTCCCTTGCTGCAATTTAATCGGACACTTTCAGATCACCAGACTTTATAAATGGCAGGAGTAAGGGCCAAATGCATACTTAGACACAACCACCATTGCCCTAGGCAGGAGCCAGGTCCTAAAAATTAGAAGACTATCGAAGTGAGATTTCTGGGGCAACCATGAGGGAATTCTTAGATATGTTTTACTCTGTCGTGATGAGTAAATATAGCCCTACAACTAGGGAATCTGGCATCTTCCTTAGACTGGAGTTTGTGTGGCAAAGATGACCTAATTCTCCAGCAAATTCTATTGCATTCTGCAGCACCTCGTACTATGAAATATTTATTAGTGAGTTTGCTCTTGCAAAAGCCTCAGCTCTTCCAGGTATCTGGCACTTTTTACAAACTTCTGGGTAAGGGCTCTCTCCTTAGGCATATGCTTTATCTATTTCTCCCTTGCAACATGTGTGTGCCTGCCTACACCACGATGTTAAAAGAAATTGGCAATGGCATATCAACAGCAGGCCACTGATGTTCAGTACCAGTCTCACAAAATCTTAGAGGGACTGTGAAAATTGGTTGCAAGAGAATCATTTGTGTTCTCACATCCCCATCATCACTCCATTCCATCACAGGCCAGGCCACAGCTTAGAAAAAATCTGTATGGAGATGCAAGGCAGCACAGGCTGTGTTAGTCAATCTGGATACTAGAGAGGCAGAGAAAAATACAGGGTCTGCATGTGTTCAGCACCTAATATAAAGAATCACTTTTGTGTTAGTTCATAGATTCCAAAGTCAGAAGGGACCACTGTGATAATCTAGTCTGACTTCCTCTGTCACACAAGCCAGAGAACTTCCCTGAAAAAAATTCTGAGAGCTTATCTTTTAGAAAAGCCCATCCAATCTTGATTTAAAAATGGCCAGCATGGAGAATCCACCACAATCCTTAGTAAATTGTTCCAATGCTTAATTACCCTCATTGCTAAAAACTTCAACTTCCAGCCATTGGCTCATGCTATGCCTTTCTCTGCTAGACTGACGAGCCCATTATTAAATATTTGTTCTCCATGTAGGTACTTATACACTTTAATCAAGCCACCCCTTAACCTTCTCTTTGATTAAGCTAAATAGATAAACTCAAAGAGTTGAATTGCTATAATGCAGGTTTTCTAATCCTTTAATCATGCTCTTGGCTCTTCTCTCAACCTTCTCCAATTCATCAACATCCTTCTTGAATTGTGGACCTGGGAAATGGGCACAGTGTTCCAGCAGTGATTGCACCAGCGCTAAATAGGTAAAATAACCGCTCTACTCCTACTCGAGATTCCCCTGTTTATACATCCAGGGATTGCATTAACCCTTTCAGCCCCAGCATCGCACGGGGAGCTCTTGTTCAGCTGATCATCCACCCCATCAAGACCTCCAAATCTTCTTCAGAGTCACTGCTTCCTAGGATAGTCCCCTGGCCTGTAAATATGGGCTACATTCTTTGTTTCTAGATACATACATTTACATGGAGACCTACTAAAACGCATCAGATTTGCTTGCGCCTAGCTTGCCACATAATATAGAATGCTCTGTATTAGTGAGCAGGCTTCTTTATTATTTTTCACTACCCAAATGTGTGTGTAATCTGCAAACTTTATCAGTGATTTTATATTCTCTTCCAGGTCACTGATAAAAATGTTAAATGGTGTAGGGCTGAGAACTGAGCCCTGCAGGACCCCACTAGAGAATTACCTGCTTGATGATGACTTCCTGTTTGCAATGACACTGAGACCTATCAGTGAGCCAGCTTTTAATCCATTTCATGTGTGCCACGTTAATTTTATATCTAGTCTCTTAATCAAAATGTCATGAATAAGTCAAACACCTTAGAGAAGTCTGAGCATATGACATCAACATTTATTACCTTTATCAACCAATAATATCTATATCTTATAATCTAATTTTTTAAAAAAAAGTGCCTGTCAAACTACTAATATCTATCTTCCATAAACCCATGTGGATTGGCACTAATTATATATGTCCTTTAATTCTTTATCAATCAAGTCCCATATCAGAAACTCCTAGATATAAGTTATCTGGACCAGCTGATTTAAAAATGTCTAAGTTTAGTAGCCGCTGTTCAACATCCTCCTGAGATGCTAGTGGAATGGAGAGCGTTATCATATGATATGACTGTAGCATCTCTTCCCCCCCCCCCCCAATACACAACAGAAATATTTATTGAACACTTCTACCTTTTCTGCATTATTACTGCTAATTCTACCATTTCCCTCTAGTAATGGTCCAATACCATTGTTATGATTGTTTTTGTTCCTAATACACTTTAAAAAAAATCCTTATTGTTCTTAACTCTGCTGGCCGTACTTTTTTTCCCCTCTCTTGTGTCCCTTTGCGTCCCTTAGGAATTATAGAAAATCAGTAACTCTTGATTTATATTCATTACGATCAGCTTCCCTGTTTTTCCATTTAGTTATGTCTATTTTTTGATGCCTTCACTTCCCCTCTAAACCAGGTCACTTTTTTAAACCAGTGCAGCCTTATCCTTTGATCATGGGATCGTAAACTGAGTTCTATCCTCTCTCTAATGTGTCTCACAGCAGCACTCACCTGCCACTCACTCCCCCTCCCTCCGACCTTTCCACCACTTCCATGGTCTTCCTTTTTTAAACAGGGTCAGAGCCTGTTTCCATTGAAGTCAATGAGAGCTTTGCCATGGACTCAAATGGGAGCAGGATCAAATCATTTATTGCCCGGGTTGCAGGTCCCAGCACTGCAGGTACAGAGACGCTGCCAGAAGCAAAGGGGTACCACATGTCACTTTATGGCTTTTAATGCCCTTGAACTGGTTCTAAAGGGGTTCAAAGCTATATTGTCAACACCACAAAGAACTGACTCAACAGTGGATCCCCTGAGAAACTTGACTTTCTTGACAGGAGTTAGGCTTAGGAGTTGGGGAAGGATGGGGTGAGTGGAAGGGGGAAGGGGTTTTCTGTCCCATGAGAATTTCTGGGATTTAGAAAATGTTCCTGTCCCAAATTGGGACAAAATATAGAAATCGTGAATTTCACAGAGCAACAAACTAAGATTTCCATTTGGTTTAATTGAGACATTTTGTTCTAATAACTAAGAAAGAGTTAACTTTGGTTTTGACCCATTGCATTTTTTGATTAAACTCACAAAAATTTTAAACAGTCATTTTGACTTGATGAAAACAAAACTCTGTTATGAAAATATCAGAACGGGGCATTGACAGTTGCAAAACCCATTTTTTGGGTAGAAAAAAAATGGCTTGAAAATACTGCCTACCCAAACGAGTTAGCAGCCTTCTTTAGGCCTGTTACAACTGTTTATATTGGTATGACATGTGATGTCACACCGGCCAACGAACACTGCTAGATCTCTCATTCAAAGCTAAAGGAAAATAATACTGCACCATTAAGATGGCACAATTAAAACAGTAAGTTAGGAAACAGGAGAAGTCAGACATCAGCTCAGCAGCAATAATTAATTGCATTGCACATCCTCCATGACTTAGGTATAGTTTTACAATATGAAGAATATTGAGCTACATAGTTAGCTAGAAAAACAGGAATAGCAAATTATTCATCTTTGTATGATACTTAAAATATTCACACACTAAAAGTGTGAATGAGCAATACCTTGATTCCATGGGAAGCGGATAAGCAGTAGCAGCAAAGAAAGCAGCATGAATCTGGCAAGAAACAAGTTCTCTCTAGTTACAGTTTCTTTATGGGAAACTGTGATAATTGCAGCAATATAAAGTCACCATGCTGTTAATAGCCTTGTGGGCCTTTGAGATACCGTTGTGCAGTGTTCCTCTGACATCGAAGTTCGATCAGAGGAAAGTTTGTAACCACCACTCTCCCTGCAGGTTGAGGCAGAATAGGAACAATAGTGGGGTACTGCCAAACGTAGATTCTGAGGTTTTCTATTGTCCCATTCAATGATGGCCAAATATTCAGCCCATCAACAAGCCCAAAATGGCTGGGGTGGGCACTGGGGAGATGCACTTTGGACCAGGATCGGCATCCTTTTCCCCTCACAGCCTTAAACTATTTCAGCTCTGTTACTGAAATAGCTGTGTGTCCCTAATGTATTCCCAGCATAAGGGGAAGGATGGAAGCATCCATCCAATGCCCACCTCAACTCAGCCAATGTGTGCTGATGAGCAGGGAATACCCATGCACCTGTACTCTGCAATATAAACATCACCCTGCACTACACCCACTGTACACACATGGAATCCAGCATGCTCCCTCCTGAACCACACACGTTTCTCTGCCAGGGGATGTCATAAACTTGGAATGTTGTATCCAGCTGCCCTATAGTTATATATTCGATCTTGACCATTAACTATCTCTGTTAGATCAGAGTGGTCTTGCATTAACCTTCACAACGACCAAATCCTATCTTACTTAATCAAATCTCTCACAGACAATTTTAATGCCCAGTTCATCAGCTATTCTCTGTGTACTGGGGGGTGGAGGAGAAGGGGACATAGGAGGTTTTTCATCATCTTTCTGCCTTTCCTTCTGAAATGTCTGGAGATTAAAGCAGCCCCCAGTGCCAGACAGAACAGCCTCAGTTCTGCTTTAACTTGCGTTGGTGATTAGTGGTTTCTAACAAGCTGCTCTGACAGCCAGGTTTGCAAAAGCACACCGCACTCTGGGTACATTCCAGACTTCTCCCGACTGCCCAGTAAGTTAGGGTGTTAGGAGTAGCTGACAGAGGATACAACAGCCCTATGTACTTGATGATTCCCCTATGCTAGCAAATCCTCCAGATACTGCCTCAAGGCAGCTTTAAAAGTACCCTTGGTACCACGCCAGTAGCACAAAAGGGACTTAGCATGGGCCAAGAAACCGATCATTCATTTTTAATGGTCTCGCTGCAAGTACTATCTAATCGAGATATCGTATATTGTATGGGAAGGGCTAGCTCCTATGTACTCCAGACAACCATTTCATATACTGCATTACACTAAAATAACATGCAAATAACCTACACTGATTTTGGGTTTAGTTTTTAAACATATGAATTAAAAAATTAAAGTGAACTAACATTTTGGTAACAGTTGAAAGCCACAACAAGGCTGTTTTATAGGTCCCCAAGTTGATTGCATCGGCAAATGGATAAACCCTAGCAAGTAAACTAGCTTTGGCATTTTCAAAATAGAAGACAGCAAATTAAAATCTCTTATTAAATCAGACATGCAGGTTGGTCAAAATGCAGTACCAAGTAATATAAATGAGATGGAAAGGAAGCGTCAGCTTCTCCAGGTGTAATGTGTAAGAATTAATCACTCGAGACCAGCTTGTTTGTAAAATGTATTTAATAGCTTAAATGAGTGATGCCCTTAATTTATGAAAGGCTGAGGGTATGAGTGCTGAGTCCTTTAATTATATCCATAAAGACAGCGTAGGTGTCTCTGAAAAATACTTGGTTATTTGGAATGGGCTATGGAACCAGATCCTACAAACCCATATTCATGCAATTAGTTTGCTAGGGCCAGATTTTCAAAGATAGTTAAGCATCTAGGCCCAGATACTCAAAAGGTATTTAGGTGACTAACTGCCATTGATTTCAATTTAATTAATGGGGGTTACGTGCCTAAGCAAGTTACTGGGATTTTTAAGAGTCTACCTGAAATCTTGGGAGCTGAAAATGTGGCCTTAACTCATATGAATAGTACTATTGATCTGGCAGAACTGGGCCCAGCCACGAGTAATTGCCTATATTTATTTTAACGAAATAAAAAAAAAGCCATACAATTTTTAATGGAGTGACCCCTGCTTTGCTGATAAAGTAATGATCATTTATAATCAGACATTTACCACTATTCAGATTACAGCTGTAAATCAGATCTCTGTACACCTGCACAAAGAGACTCATGTCAAATTACATTAAATTACAGTAAATTACAAATCACAGTTCTCACACATGGAGCAGAGGTAGAAGAGAGAAAAAAAAATCACATCAATGGCAAATCTTCTGTAATAGCTCTTGTAGTCAAAATAACAGGTTTTGCATTTGCAGCTCATTCCCCTGGCCCTCCCCACCTCCTGTTTGTCACAAAAACTAAAATACACACTTTTGCAAAGGCAAAAATTGCTTGATATGCAGAACTGACAAATTTTCATTTCAGGCAAATTGGTGAGTGTTTCAGAGTTTAAAAAAAACCCACTTAAAAAAAATGATATATACTTTGCCATGAAAACCTGTTTTTGTTAGTGGAAATAGCACATTTTTGTCTTTGACCAAAGTTAAATCTCACTTGTGACCTTTCTCATCATGCAACATACTATTTGATAGTTTCACACAAGTCTAATGTGAACTAAATATGCTTAATTATAATTAGTGGGTAGGAGAAATTGAATGACCATTGGAAATGACAAACAACTTCACACTGATATAGAAAAGTAAACTGATGTGGAGGATGATGTAGAGATGCCTTGCCCCACAGAAATTGTGCATCTGTCAGACTCAATCTCTCTGAGGCTGCTCCTTGTGCATTTGGAGCAGCAAACGGCTACCTCAGGTTTTATTAACCCCACTTTCTTTTGCTTTATTCTTCCTTCTTCCAGTGGAAAGAAGTAAAAGCGTGAGGGAGTTTCCCTCTGAAACACATTGGAATTAAAAAAAAAATTCAAAAATTCCCATTAAAAAAGGAACAAACCAAAATGAAAAAAATTTCCACTTGGAAAGAAACTTGAACACATTTGCATTAGTATTCATAGAGCATCCATTATTGTAGAGTCTAAGGGTCAGATTGTCAAAACTATTTAGGTGCTTAAAGATGCAGCTAGGCACCAAGTGGAATTTTCAAAAGTCACTTAGGTGCCTCACTCTCATTTAAATCTAGATGTTTCTGAAAATCCCACTACCTGAAAATCCCAGTGACTGTTCCACGGTGGATAAATAGTTAACTAGTCCTAGAGAGGAAATATGACTGTAGAGCAGTGGTTTGGGCACCCATGTGGGAGGTGAGAGACCATTGAAGCAAGGGGACTGGACCTATCACTCATTTTTTTGACAGTGGAACAGCTTCCACTGGAACGACTGATGGAACGTCACATCAGAATGCCCCATAGTTCAGTGGTTAGACGATGCTTCTTGGAGGTAGGATTTGAACAGGGGTCTCCCTTCTTTCCCCCTCTAGTAGGGCGGGGGGTGGATTTGAACTTGGGTCTCCCACATTCCAGCTGAGTACCCTAACCAATGGCTGAAAGCTATAAAGTAGGCACCACTTCCTTTGGCTTTTTTGGTGTAGGATGAGGCAGGCATCCAACTCATTCCTGCAAGAAATGCCTTAGGCACCTAAGTTGCCTGAGTCAGGGCCGCCGAGAGGGGGGGCAAGTGGGGCAATTTGCCCCGGCCCCGCAGGGCCCTGCGAGCCCTGGCCCGGTGGCGGTCCGGGTCTTCGGCGGCATTTTGGCAGTGGTCATTCAGTCTGCCAAAGACGCAGAGTGACTGAAGGGCCCCCCGCCGCCGAAATGCCACTGAAGACCCGGACCGCCACCGGGTGAGTACAAGCACCGCAGCCCCTCCCGCTTTGCCCCAGGTCCCCTGAATCCTCTAGGCAGCCCTGCTCCCCAGAGGAATTTTCGAAAGTGCCTAAGCAATTTAGGCACCATACTCAGATACATTTTTCATGGAATCAGTTGAGGTTTGGAAATTGAAATCAAGGAGCATTAAGCATCTAACCTGCTTAGGGGAAAAAAATCCAGTTTAGGTACCGGTCTGTATCTTTTGAAAATCTGGCCCTCAATGACATGAGAATCCCACCCCTGGAGAGCTCTACACATCCCCAGTTAAAAAGTTGTTGCTCCCTTTTCTTCTTTCTGTGCATTTCTTTCCACAGCTTAGTTTACAGCGTGGTAAACTAAATTAATAACTAATTAAGCTAATAACGGCAACAAATAATTAAGCACAATTGGTTCTTGGCTTTTATTTGTCTCTCTAGCCTCTTGTAAATAAACAATGATCACAAGTTTATTTCCAATTGATGGGGTTTTGCATTTCTTTATATTAATTAACATTAAATTGTAATTTTCTTGTTTTTCCTCACAGGAAGCATGCAGAAGGGTAGGAGAAGAAGGTATTGACACTTACATCTTTATTAGGCTCTATTAATCTCTTAGTAGCTAGCATTGCTGTAGATAAATATTGATATCTAAATTCAGGGTGAGGGGCTAAGAGATCTACTGCTAGTGAAAAATCTGATACTGAAGCAAAGTGATAGCTGTGAAGAACTGTCACAGGTTATAAGAAGTTGAATCCCAAGCTTGTATGCCAAGTCTTATATGGAAGTGCAAAACAGAGCTAATGTACTGTAATGTAGTACAGCAATGGTGTTGGGGGTTGGTCTATTCATTCAGTTGGTATATATGGCTAAAAAGTGTTAACATGATCAGGTAACTGTCCAACATTAAAGAGTTTTAACTAAGGTTTGGGGGTTGGTATACAGAGACCTCAGGCTGCTTAGGATCATGGCGCGCACACCATTCAAGATATGAAAAAGAAGGAGAAAACAATTAAAACACCTGAAGTTTTAAATAAGGTTTTTTTATTTTAGCAACAAACCCTGTTCCCTTTAGCTGTAGAGTTTTCAAAAGGAACCTTTCCACCCACCTACCATCATCTGTCAGGATTTCAGATGGTAATAACATCCTTTTTGGGAAAAAGAAGAAGTTAGCTGAGATGCGTTTTTGCTGTGAAGTCCAATCCTGTTGTCAAGAAGACAATACAAGTCAAACCCTCCTTCATGCACCAGGGAAGAGAAAATAATAGCAAAGATAGAAAACACACTCTGTCTCTGCTGTTGACTTTCAATTGCAACCTCACTGAGAAACACAGGCACGGCACATGGTCCTATCAGCCACTATGAGACCTGGCAAACTTGTAACAGCATCAAACAGTTTAGGGCAATGCTTTTAATTGCCTCTTTCTGGTCACAGACTTACAGTAATATTGCAAAACATATACTCTTAGCCAGCTAAGCTAAGATGGGGAGAGAAAAGGACACATGAGATGTGGGAGAGAAATAAAATCTCAATACTCTGTGGTCTTTGGGAGTTAGCTGGAGCTGGTGGAGCTGGCAGTGTCATCTGGGTCCCTCTCTTGGGCCAAATCTGGACAGGACATCCCTCGGGATTAGGATGAGGAAGGCTTGGGGTCCCAAGAGATGGTGTGGCTAGCAGCCTTGACAGGGAAGCTTGCACCCGTAGCCAATTTTCCTCCTAAAGTCTCTTTCTTTAAGGGCCCCAATAGAGAGTGATGGGCAGAATAGCTCATCGTCTCATTATTTTGCCCACCAATTAGGCCTAGTTTCTGATTCACAGATTTTGGTTCATTGATTTCTGATCCCACACTTCTCTTGTTTACCAGGCATGCTTTCAACACAGACCTTGAACTAGATCAATAGGCCTTTTTGTGTGAATGTGTTTGGTCTGTCTCCTTTTTGCACCTTTTCCCATCAATTATTCTAAGTCTTATACCAATGCTAGAAGTCTAAATAATAAGATGGTTGAACTACAGTGTCTCATATTAAATGAGGATATTGATTTAACAGACATCACAGAAACTTGGTGGAATGAGGATAATCAATGGGACACAGTAATACCAGGGTACAAAATATATCGAGGACAGAACAGGTCGTGCTGGTGGGGGAGTGGCGCTATATGGGAAAGAAAGTGTAGACTCAAATGAAGTAAAACTCTTAAATGAACCCAACTGTACCACAGAATCTCTATGGATAGTAATTTCATGCTCAAACAATAAGAATATAACAGTAGGGACATATTACCGACCACCTGCCCAGGCTAAATCTAGCTCATGTCTATATTGGTGCATAAAGGCACAATTGGGTGTAAAGTGTAGCACCTAGGGCATATTGACTAGGGTAAAAGTTGTTACCGCTGCATAAAATACAGACAGAGAATATAACATAGTCCAAATAGAAGATGTGATCACCATGAAAAGCAATAAATGTGAATGGATGGATTTCAAACCTCTACAAGACACTAACAACAGTGGCATAAAAATAAGCATTTGCTCTACAACTGTGTGGGAACTGGAATTCCCATTGTGTAGGGAATTCTGAAATTCTCTACCACAACAAAATATTTGGACAAAAATTCATTGACTCAATCAGCACTTAATATTTGTCTAAATGAAAACAAATTTATAAAAATTTCTAAAAATTTTGAAATGAAAAATCGAAATGCTTTGTTCTAATAAGGTCACCCTTATCAAAATGCTTCATTACTTCCACACACATAAATTAAATGGTCAGAAGTAACAGGTTTCCACAGAACATGTCAGTTTTGACAAATCATTTTTGATCAGAAATATGTTCCACCCAAAAAACTTTTGACCAGCTCCCACAGAAGACTGAGCCAACCTGTCCAGTGTTATGGCTTCTGTTGCCAGAATGCTCTTGTACTAGATGCAAGTGAAAGAAGGCCTGATGCAAAGCACAGAGGCCAATGGCAGTTTAAATATGGAGTTGGACACTAAAGTATATGTTTTGATACCAGTCGACCAACCAGTGCATCTCTCAGTAATCGCATTAATGGGAACTGCATGTGGGTCTAGCCAGTAAGATAAGAATGCAGTGTATAATCATTGTGTCCATGTTATTCATCAACCACTTTACCAGTTACCCAAATTGCTTTAGGTCTTTAAATACAATTCTTTCAAACCGCAAGAAAAAATCCCACAGCTTTATAATTACTTTCCCTTCAATGTCTGGATCCCTTTTAAAGCTAATCATCTGTTAATGTGCATAATTTTCAGAATTAATTCAATTTGTAACCCTATGAAATACTAACCACAGCCTATGGCAGACCTGTTAAATTTTCTTCACAAAGTCAATATTATCATTTGTGAATCACTCAAACACTTGTTTACCCTCATTGCTTTTGATCATACTTAATTAACAAATAATTTTATTTGTGCTTCCTATTGGAAAATTACCACTAAAGGAAGAAGGAACTTAAGTTCAGGATGGGTGAAGTTTAAGCTATCTACAGGGAAGCATTCCTACTTAAGAACATAAGAACAGCCATTTTGGGTCAGACCAAAGGTCCATCTAGCCCAGTATCCAATCTTCCAACAGTGGCCAATGCCAGATGCTTCAACAGGTAATCATCAAGTGATCCATCCCTTGTTTTCCATTCTGTGTCTCACTATAAATAGCAGGTTTGCTATGTTGAAGGATCGTTATGGACTAAGGTCATCTAAGTCTGTCCCCACAAACACCTGTTGCTTTACTTTTAGTCTTTGAAGCTTAGATTTACACCCTGTTAGATCCTTACAGGTATAGGAAGACATCTCTTAAGTTACATTAGAATCCTGAACTGGGCCACATCTAAAGTCAAAGAGAATCTTTACTGGTCTTTCTTTACTAGTGGGTGGGTAAGGTTCTGTGGCAGGGATTATCATAATCCCTTCTAGCCTTAAAGTCTAAATCCAGTGGTGGTACTTTTCTGATTAGGATGGGACTCTTCTGTTTACTCCTTGCTCACATTTCAGACACAAAAGAGGTCACCTAAAGACCAACTTAACTTCAAATGTTTAATTTAGATCTTTACAATCTCTTTTCAAAACACTTATAGAAAGCATAATTTCAAAACCTTTATGTAAGGTTTTCCTAGATGTGATTTCTGAACACATCTACGGTGTTCATAAGAAGAAATCTGAAAGTAGTTAATTTCCTCCAAATAGGTGGGGGAAAGTGTCTATTTACCCATGAAGTAAAATACTCCTGATTTAAGAGATAGGTAGTGTTTGTGTCATTTACTGAGGGTCAGATTCTGCCACTCTTGCTCACATTGACTACTCAGTAGAAGCACTCCTGGAGTAAAGTTCTATTTAATATGAGTAAGGAGTTCAAGTCTGGCACTCAAAAATATGAATGTGATGCAGGAGATTCCTCAGTCTGTTAGACAGTTCACATTGCATCCCTCATGTAAATAATCTAATGATGAGAAAAATGTTTGACTAAGGAAACTTTGAAACAATATTTTATTTATATTAATGCCTCCACACTATCTGCTTCTGATTGTGTTCTACATGGATACTGCAATGGATCCAATGGTATTCCACCAGGAAAACTGAGACCAGAGTTTGGTCTTTTATTTCTATAAGACCTTTGATATAAAAAGCCTCAAACATTCCACTGCAGAAAATATCAATATTTGCTAAACAGCAGAAACCAATTTCCCATATTAAAATGAACCACACACAAAAAAGCAAAGTCCAATGTCGGTTTCTTTTGTCATCTGAAGTGAAAAGGAGAGAACGAAGGTGTTTTTTGCCCCTCATTTTATAGTTATCACCCTTTGACGTGCATTTTCCTCAGGGTTGCCCCAAGCTAAAGCTCATTCCCACTGTGAGGTTAGAGTCAAGGAGTCTGATGGTGAAAGAGATGCCATGCTGTTTGCTAAGATGCAAATCTGTTTGTACCTGCCCCCTTTGCTTGCCAAAGAATGGCCATGTGATAGGTGATTAGCCATCAGCTTTCAGGGCACCTGGCTAGAGGCATCAACTTTGTGTCTTTGAGAAACAGGTTTACCTATTCCCCAGACTTGACTGGTAAACACCCTTCAGTCATGATTTCAGCTTATGTTTATAACTTTACATATAATATTGCAACACACATTTCACCATGACATTGCCTAAAGAATTATTAGTTTTCAAATGACACTTTACAAGGCACATTTTATACAAAAGATTACTACAGTTGTGTGTAGGGTGTGAATACAGGGATACATTCTGTCACAACATGGTAGAATAATTAAGAGGTCTAAAATTTAAGATCCCTTTTTGGTTAGTGCTGAAAACTTAGTGTACTGCAAAAACCCACATTAAAGTAAGAGAGTCACATAGTAAAGCTTGTTTTGACAATGCCTTGACCCACAGGTATTAGGTTATACAGGCGGTTGTATGTCTTAAGGGCTAGAGCACAAGACCAGCTGTGAGGAAACCTGGTTTCTGTTGCCGGCTCTGTGGACTGATCTTGAAAATGTCACTGCTCTCTGTGATATAGTTAAGCCTACGCTGCAGTGGGGAGCATGTTCCCAGCATGGGTAGACAGACAATACTAGCTCTGCTCATGCTAAAAACAGCAGCACAGCTGGGGCACCACAGGCAGCTGAGTACAAACCCGCCCAGGACCTCTGGATATGTACCTCAGCAGCGAGCCCAAGCCACCACTGATGCTACCTCAGCTACACTGCTATTTTTAGCACATTGGCTTGAGCCGAGCTAGTATGGGTCTGTCTACCCACACTGGGAAGCACGTCCCCACTGCAGTGTAGACGTACCCTAAACTACATCACAGGCTTGTGGGTTGAAATCCCAGCCCCGTAGAAGTCAAGGGAAGTTTTGCTATTGATTTCAATGGGGCCAGGATATGATTCGATTCATCATCTTTAATGAATCCATTGGAAGAAAGGCACAGCAGAACTCCAATACATCCACTTCCCACCCACATCTGCCCCTGACATGCCCCCTACACTGGGGGGCGGACAAAGGCTGAGAACCTGGCTGTAGTACAGACACACCAGCAAGGAGCTCCCTACATCAGGAAAATCCTCTGTGGCTAGATTATAGCCCCTTGTACATCACAGGAGTTATAGTGTGACTGGACTTGAGAGTTTAGCCATGAAGGCACAGGCCTGCTCAGTCACTTCCAATGGAAGACACACAACAGAAACAGGCAGCCTGCCAGGGGCAGAGCCACTAGAGCTAGAGAGACCACTGCCAAAAAACAGGAAGTGACCCGTTGATCAGAAAGTCATCAAGATTCAAAAGTTATAGCTATTGACAGCTCAGTGGGAAATAGAGTTAAGGGTATTAAGCTTTTCCTTTGCACGCTGCAAGCAATAATTGGAAGGTTTTGCTTCAACCATACACTGAACTTTATGTAAACATTTTGTATAAGCACCCATCACCATAGTACCTGGGGGGCATGGATAAGTGTTCACATCACACTCCCCTTCGGTACCCAACCCCGGGGAAGCCAATGATCCAACCAGCAGACCAAATTCAGTGATGAATCATGGTCACGTGCCACCCGAGGCACATTGCGCATATGTTAAGAACATGACCATAGTACTTAAACACTTTGAGCTGTGCAAGGAGCTTTACAGGGAACATATGTTCATATCAGTACTTTAGCAAACAGAAATAGAAGTTGGTATTATTATCTACACAGGACTATGTACTATGCTGATGAGCAGTGCTGGAAATGGGGTTTTTGAAATGAAGAGGTGCTTGTATGCCTATACAATGCTCTTCTACCCATCAGCCAGAGCCCTAGAATCAGATTGACTTTATAAGCCAGTGGGCCAAACCCCCGATAAGCCAGCATAGAAATATATACCCCAGCTAAAGTAGAATTTGAGCCTCATCCTTTGTGGTTTTTTAAACAAAAGAGTTGAGTCTCATCACAAACCTTCCATAGACACAGGAGTTCCTTCTTGAAACCCAGAACTCACTACCTAGTCTTTCTTAAAGCCCCTTGCTACTGAGATTTCTACCTCTGCTCCTTATAGGTTCTTCCACCCAGACATTGCACACAGCTGGTACAGTGAGCCCTCACCAACTCCTTCTTATGCCTTGCTAACTCCCTTTTGGGCTAGGCAGGCACCCTCTTATAGGAAGTGCTGACTCTGAGATGTCATATGACCCCTGGCCACCTGACTCAGCCAGTCAGCCCTCCCCTTTAAATAGGGTGATAGGCTGTGCACATTCACTCCAGTATCAGTGTTCTGTCAGAGAGTTGGCTGGCTATAGAGTGCTAGTTTAATAAACAGGAATCATTACAGTGAGTTTCTCTTATGTGATTAGGAAACAGGAATAAACTCAAGTAGCTTGGAACCTACCATACTTCAAAGGCACAAGAGGGTCATTAATTTAGCAGTAATTACTAATGAAAAACCTCTTATAATGTGAATTAGCAAGTAATGGCACAGTTAACTGACAAGTATAGCAACTGATTGGCAATAAGTAATTAATAGAATAATGTAAAAAAACAGAGTAGGTGGGAAGTGGGTGCCTTTCATAAGAAAAAGTCATGCTTGAAGCTCTCAAGTGCACTTAGCACTTGATAAAACAGTTTAACTGAAATAGTGAAATGTTGCTTTCAGTTCATTGTATACATCACTTACCATCTTCTAGAGCTCTTTTAGCATGCTACCTTCAGAACCTTAGTTAATCATGCTTTTTAGTTTGAATTTCTGTCTCATTTGGAGTAGGAAGATGCCTGCTACTGCAAGAATTTCAAGCTTCTATAGCTTCATAGGTAATCTGATGCCATGGTGACGGATATCAAGATAAGAATCTGGATAGATAGCTGGGGAAAGGATGAGTCTCAGTCAGTTTGCCTGAGAGGAAGGCACTCCCTGCATGCCTCATTTATGCTAGCACAGAGAATACATAGGGAGGAGAAGCATGCAATCTTCCTTTACTTTGGTGATCTACTCTATTACAGCTGTGATAGTGAAGACAGGAACAATAGTTAAAATAAACCTCTGCAAAAGGGATGTATGAGAATAGGGCTATCACTTTTACCAAAGCCGTACCATTGTTTTGTAAAACTTGTGCTTATGTGGGACCCAAAGTGGGTAAAAGGGGTTTCAAAGATTGTGTCTACACTAGTATTTCTTGTTCTATTTAGCTCATACAGCACCAAATATGTGGGGGTCCTGGTGCATGTCTGAGGCTTCTAGACTATGATAATACAAATAAGTAATAATAAGCTCCATGATGGAGCTCTACTTCAGATTAGACACAAACAGGCCTTTTTACCAGCATGTTCTCTAATCCTGCTGTCAGTTGGACTGGTGCTAAGAAAACAGTACATAAAATCTTAGATTAGACACATATGAAGAAACAGGAAATCTGTCATCTGTCATTGTTCAGTAAGAGTGTAATTAACATTTTTGGGTTTGTATAACACCCCAGGTTTGCTATGTTGAAGGATTGTAATGGACTAAGGAATAAGGTCATCTAAGTCTGTCCCCACAAACACCTGTTGCTTCACTTTTAGTCTTTGAAGCTTAGATTTACACCCTGTTAGATCCTTCTAGGTATAGAAAGTCACATCTCATCAATTACATTGGAATCCTGAACTGGGCCACATCTGAAGTCAAAGGGAATCTTTACTGGTCTTTCTTTACTAGTGGGTGGGTAAGGTTCTGTGGCAGGGATTATCATAATCCCTTCTGGCCTTAAAGTCTAAATCCAGTGGTGGTACTTTTCTGATTAGGATGGGACTCTCTTCTGTTTATTCCCTTGCTCACATTTCAGACACAAAAGAGGTCACCTAAAGACCAACTTAACTTCAAATGTTTAATTTAGTTCTTTTATTCTTACAGTAATAAGAAAAATGTGCAGTAGCAAAGCAAGCCTCAGATGTCTTAAAAGCTGGCATACCGTACTGTGTTCAGATGCCCGTGAACTATCTGAACACTGGGGAAGTCAATAGTAATTAATGACCCTGGAAAGTAAATAATTTGATGTTCACAGAAAACAGAGGAGCAAATGTTCCACCACCGGGGAATCTATAGGGTCTTTTTCTTTCTTGCCTTATCACTGGATGTAAACAGCAATTTGCACATTTGAGTAAGAGTCTAAGCACCTTGGATCAGAAAGGTCACACTATGCATACAGATTAAAGGAGCCGGTAGAACTACAAACTGGAAAAGAGGGCTGGATTTTTGTATTCTGAAGATGCACCAGTAAATGGCAAATATAAGGGTGTTTTAAACTTGGTTGACTGTTTGATAATTGCTTCTGGCAATTTTTTTCTTTTAGCCCAATCAGAATTAATGAAAGTTTTACAGCTCCTTTCATGAAATTATCCTGCTGTAGGTCCTATGACATATTGGAGTAAAAGAAGGCAAAACTGCATCCATAACTCCATATTAACCTATTAATGAATGGATAATCTTGGCTAATGCCTGGTACCTCTCTCAAACTATTACAGAAAGTTTCTTGCATTTGTACTGAAGAGATTATAAAAATGCCAAATCAATAGATATTGCATTAGCTTAATTGAGGCTCTGAGGAAGGACTTACTAGTTTGTTGGCTATAGGAACATGTTTCTATAAATACATCTGTCCTTTTATTCACATAAAATCTCTTAGCAAATTCACCTTTGGGAAGCGAGGGGGGGTCATTAGGGAGGCATAGAAACTTCCCCCCTTACAAACTGTCCAAGGGGGTTTTGTTGCAGAACACAAACCATTTTGTCTAATTGCTTTGTAGAAGTACATCATGTTATAAAATGCAGCATTCACTGTACACTATCACACAGTACACTTACATTTGTGCCTGGAGAAGTAATTTGCCAGTTGATTATAAGCATGAACCTAAGTTTGTTCTGAAAAGAAAACAGAATAGTGTGCTATGTTTAAAAAGTTGGTCAATCTGTTGTCGTGTGTGTGGGTGTGGGGGGACATAAAGTGATGTGTTAGATAATAACTGCTTTCTTTTAAGTGTTTTATATTTTTATATTTATATATTTTTCAGTAAGTTAACAGCTAGTACAATAATACTTTATATTTATATAGCACCTTTGTCAAGGCTGATTCCCCACTCCGGCACTTCGAGTGCAGAAGGTGGGGGCCCACAAGGACTCTAAAAGTTAATACTGGCCACTCCAGGCTTGTATTAAACTCCCAAGGTTACAGCTTTTTGCAGCATTGCTGCTCTGTCCCCCTCTTCCCAGGATAACAACCACAGACAGACAAAGGGGAAGTTTTTTCCCAATTTTAAAAAGTTCTAGCCTTCCCATTGGCTCTTTTGGTCAGGTGCCCACTCCCTTCCTTTTACCTATGCAGGGAGACTTTTTAACCTTTTACAGGTAAAGTAAGTAGAGAACAACTACTAAGAGAGATTTTATAGCTAACTGCCTGGCTGTGTGGGTGTCCATAAAAGAGAGCTGCCTCCCTCCCCCTTTCATTTATCACAACCTTTAAACACTAAGCTACCCAGTGCTGCCAAATGTTAAAGAATTCATCTTCACAATTAGGGTTGCTTGAATTATCCAATGCTAATAAATTATCCACATAATTTAGCTCACTGTTCCCCATTAGATTTTAATTTATGCAAATGTATTTGTTATGCATAAATATTCACCAAATGGTTGGTGCAAATGGATTTCAACCTGGTGTTAGTGATCTGTTTTCTTTGGCTGTTTGCTATTCATGATACCTGATTGGTCACCTAAATCACACGGTATTGTATATTCTCTCTGACTGGATGACTGAAAAGTTTTTAAATAGAAGAATAATGAATAACAAATGCTGAATAGCCAATATGCTTGTTTGTGCATGAACCACCGATATTTGCGTGAGATTCAATATTCACATTCAGAACAGCCATTTCCCAAATATCGATGCACACAAAACCCAGCTTGTTTAATTATGAAATCATAAGGGGTAAAAACATGGTTGAAGTGAAAGCCACTTGAAATTCAAATATTTGCAAGCAAAGTATTTTTGTAACTAAAAAACATGTGAAACTGGGGCCTTACTCACTGATCTGTTTCAATGGGGGCTGCAGGAAGGGCGGCCAGCACATCCCTCGGCCCGCGCTGCTTCCAGCAGCTCCCATTGGCCTAGAGCAGCGCACTGAAGCCAGTGGGAGCCGCGATCGGATGAACCTGCGGACGCGGCAGGTAAACAAATTGTCCCGGCCTGCCAGGGGCTTTTCTTGAACAAGCGGCAGCCCAAGTTTGAGAACTATTGCTCTACTTTATCACCGCCCTGTGTGGTAATTAAAGTATTATTAACCCCACTTTACAGATATGAAAAGAGACAAAGAAAGGTTAATTTGTCCAAGGCTATAGTAACCTGCATGGAATTTGGAGGAGGAGGCGGCACCAGCAAGTCAGTCTGTGTGCACAGGGCTACAATGCTAGCTGCAGTTACAACATATTTGTAAATAATTCTTTTAAGAAAGAGCCTGTTTAGTTTTACCAGCATGGCTTCCTCTCACATTATCCAGCATGCTTAATATGAAACAGACCAGTGAGTAAGGCCCCAGTTTCACATGTTTTTTTAGTTAGACTTGGGGGTTTATCAGTGTCCAACGATTTACAGGATTGGGACCTAAGAAACCTGATGATATAGCTTAAATTATTGCTAAATTAGCATTGAGTAATCAGACTATCCTCTTTCCCCTAAAAGTCAGCCCCTAGATTTAAATACAAGTTCAATTGGTTCTGTTTCCCTAACAGTAAATATAGTATTTTTTTTTCAAGAATGGGGGGAAGGTCTGTGGAGCAAAATAATTAACTACATATAATATTTCAAAAAACTTTATTTTCTTTGTCACCTGTTCACCAAGATTTTTTTTTAAGTCTACCTACATTTAGACTCCTGAATTTTGTCTAAGCATCTAAATAAGTGGCCCGTTCTCCAAAAGTGCTGAGTATCTTGCAGCTCCCACTGAAGCTAACCTGAAATCCAGCTGATAATGTTTTGCAAAAACATCTAAAAAGGGAGCCTCTTCTCCTGTACAGAGCAGTCTATTTGTTCATTTCAAAATTAAAACTAAGTTGCAATTTTTATTCAACATCATGGACAATATATTTTGGCCTTTTCTCTTCATGCGACTTATTACGGATAAGATTCTATGCATAGAAATGAGCTATTTTTAAAAATCCTCCAAACGCCTCCTAAATATATTTGCTGCTGCTGTAATTGAAAATATTCCTTAACTTCACCATTTATCTATTACAAATAAATACTTACTGCTTTACTCCACTACTGGATGTGCTTTGAGTGCCACCTTGTGCCCATCAGCGGTATTTCACTTTTGAATCCACTATCAAGCGAAAGTTTTACTTGAGAATTGAAGGGTGGGAATGAAGGAATTAAATGAACCTGAAATGTAGAACTACGTAGTGCAACTAAGGAAGGGTTGCATTGATCAATAAACACTGCTGGAGATTGGAACACCACATTTAGTACACTCTGTGGGCCAAATTTTCAAAATGTGATTTCTAATTTTGTATGTGCAAAATCTGTTTTCTTCTAATTTCCTTTGTCTCCTGTAATTTTAGAGATTGCTTGTAGGGAGGTAAAAATGTGTAGGTGTAAGAGTGGGGTGGAAAGACCCGACTGGAAGAAGTTTGGACTCCATGGCTTATGAAAAGGTAGCCTTAACTGAGGTATGAAATGATGACTTTTCGGAGCTTGAAAAGTACAGTGGGCACTGCCAGAGTTCATTCATAGGTGTTAATTATATATAATGCATTTCAAGTTTGTTAATTCAGTCTGGTATGCAACTGTGGTGAATAAGGATTTTGGCAGCAGCCATTGAAGAACCCTAGCATATCTATTGCCACCCCTCGCCCCCAGGCATAGGTGCTGGTGCTAGGGGTGCTGCAGCATCCCCTGGATTGAAGCGGTTTCCATTATCAGGATGTACAGTTTGGTTCATTGGCTCTCAGCACCCGCACTATAAAAATTGTTCCAGCCCCCCTGCTCCTGGGGACAGAGCCCTTGTAACTAGGGAGCAGAAGGAGGAGTGTCCCAAGGTAAAACGTCCAGTTGAGAAGCTTGGTGGTGGCAAGAAGCATTAAAGACTGGGTCACAAGAAACCCGGGGTCGTGACAACAGGTAGATATATATGGGAGAGAATCTGATTGCTTAGGGCAGTGGGACGTACTGGCCCCCGCTTCCAGCAGCTCCCATTGGCCTGGAGCAGCGAACCGCGGCCGCCGGGAGCCGCGATCGGCCGAACCTGCGGACGCGGCAGGTAAACAAACCGGCCCGGCCTGCCAGGGGCTTTCCCAGCACAAGTGATGGAACAAGTTTGGGAACCACTGGCTTAGGGTGAAACTTTAAAACTTTCTTTGTTATCTGCACAGAGATGTGAAGAAATCATTTTGCTAATTTAGAACACACTGAAAATTCATGTTCCAAATTCATTCCTGGTGCAATTCTGCTGAAGCCAATGGAATCAGACCAGGGATGATTTTGTTCCTACTAGTTGTATATTGCTGGACCATATAAATGCATAACCTCATTACTCCTACTGTTGTCCTCCCTCCTCCTATTGTTTATAGCATTCATCTTAATCTTGACCATAACCGCTTGGGGGCAGGGACCATGTTTTTCGAGATGTCTGTACGCTGCCTAGAAAAACCGGGCTCAATTCTGAATGAGACTTTTAGGCATTCTCCTCATACAAACAACAACAGTAACAGATTTCATGCTTACACTTTGACATTGGCAAATTGGATTAGCCCGCTGGATTTTTTAAATCCGTCTTTCTGCAGGGATCTACTTAGATATTTTTAGCAAATGTAACAGCCTCTCGGACAGAGCACTCCTCAGTGGACTGAGATAGAAGTCAGACAAAGAAGGTGGAAAGTACTATGTTACCATTATAACATGGAGTGTATGGTTCTGTATCCTGTGCAATTGGAGAAAAAAGGCAGTAGTTCTGTATCAATAGCACCATAGACATGTCTTCTCTGTGTCTGGTTATCTGATTGGTGGTTTGGTGAAATTTCTAACACAGGATGGATTTTTTTGCTTATGCCCTTCCTTAGGACCATAATGCCAAGGTGGAAGCTTTCTGCAGCACACTTAGCTAGAACTCAGAGCATCCATTTTGTTGTAGGCATGTGATGCATGGTATATGTTGCCCATTTATGATCGTATTAAATCGTGCCCTCATTCCTGTTTGGAGCAGTGTGGCTGTGTGTATGTGTGGAGCTATAATGACCAACATGAGGTGCTTGGAGGACTTCTGCCTGAGTAAGCCAGAGGCAGAAAACCTCCAGGAACACTGGGGGAAAGTGTTAAGTGCTGAAAATTAAAGAATGCACCTTTCCCAGCACCAGTGCAAGATGCTAACAAGCATGCTCAAGTGACAAAACCCTGAGCCATGTCTCTTACCTAGTTGTCCATATCACCCGCTGAGGGCTACTGTTCACCACAGTCACTTTGTTGCCACTTAGCATTCTACCTGCGTCTGGCACAGATGAGCTGGAGAGGAGTTAGAGAATCCCATCATCACCTTCTCTCCTCTGGTGTACCCATGCATGATGGGCCAGAATTTAGCCTTCGATCAAGCAATTAGATTCACAAGCACTGTTTTTTCCCCCCCCTGAAGCCTGGAAACAGGAAAAAACCCTGTTTATGTACAATAATGAATGCAAACAGAATGCTTCTCCCATTGAGCCTCTAATTAGGGAAGAGGCAGCTATTTTCTCAGTAGGGAGTAAGCACAATGGTGCAAACTTATACTGCAAATATAAAATCATGTTTCCATTATACAAACAAATAAATGGTTTTCCCCGTATTCTTTTTTACCCAAAGCAATAAATCTCCCACTAGCTCACAAATGATGCAACACAAATGGGCTTTCATTATTCCAAACATTTTTTACATCACGTGCACAAAACCGTACTTCATTTCCAAGAGAAAAAACATGGTGGTTTGCATTTCCTGACAGGGTCTTTTCCCTCCCCCAGCAACTTGGATAATGAATTTAAATAAACCAACCAAGAAAGGGCTAAGAACAGAAATTCATCTTGCTCCACCAGATGTCAGTGAAAGCTGCAAAACCGAAGAGATCTACAAGAAACCAGGAATCTGTTAGCATCTTTAATTGCAAGATAATGTTCATTGTTGAGCCATGCAGCTAGGCCATAATATTCCCTTTATTTTAGGAATGTGTGTCCTATTTAGGCTCGATTCTATCACCATTTCTCACACTGAGTTAGTTGTTCAATCATTTTAATGGGAATTTTGTGAGCATTAGAAGTGGATAATAACTTGACTACTGATGTATAATTGGCAATCGGATTTGTACGGATCTTTAAAAAGTGATTTTTCTTTTAGTCAGAGGCAATATTTATTTGATTCCCTCCCATTACTAATAGTAGTTTAGGGCCAGATTCTGTCATGTTTATTCAATTGAGTAGTTTCTTACTCTACATAATGCATAAGCATAAATGGAATTCCGGTTGCAACTTTTAAGATTGACATGTCCTGACTTTTGAGTTCTTCACTTTGCAAATTTAACACTCTTCTAATGTAAACACGTATGAATTTCCCAGTGTTAATCCTATAGTCATTGCTTACATGGAATTGACCACAGGCTTCTGCTATAATTGTGGCTTTGTGAACTCTGCAATGTTTATACAATCTGGATCTGGAGTTTGGTTCACAAAGCTCTTGCCATTTACTCCCTTACTTTCGTATATGGTTTCACAGTATGGTATGCGTCCTTTCTGCCTCATAGCAGCCCCTTCATACAATAGCATTAATGGTACTCTGTGTTTAAAAGGGGAGTCAGATGTGGCTGAATAGAGGCGGGTAGGAATCAGGGAACATCCATATTTTTCTTCTATACTCTTTGACCCTCATTAGAGCAGAGTCCCTGTGGAGAAACTAACAAAAGCATGCTCACCAAACTAGTTATGCTGTCAGGTTTGGAGAGGTGGCTGGGAGAGAGAATGGGAGAGCAGCCTGCATATCTGGTCTAGGATCAAAAAAGATCGCCACGGTCTCTTCCAATGGGTCTCAGATCAACACTTGGATTCTGTACCACAGTCTCTGCTGCTCTGTTACCACCATTGTCTATGAAAGAATGACACGGATCTGGAGAAGACCAATGTTGAGTTTGTCAAGTGAGTTTTGCATTCTGTGAGTGTCTATGCAGGAGGGGAATATAGGGGCCCTAGTTATTACACCATAGTTATTTTTTAGTGCTTACACAACTAAGTATGCTTAGAAATTTTGCATACTTCTGAAACCATGAAACTTCCCAGAAGGGCCGGTTTTGTCCCTTTTGCTAATTCTTTCTTAAAATACACCTCTACCCCGATATAACACTGTCCTCGGGAGCCAAAAAATCTTACCGCGTTATAGGTGAAACCATGTTATATCCAACTTGCTTTGATCCGCCGGAGTGTGCAGCCCCGCCCCGCCCCCCCGGAGCGCTGCGTTACTGCATTATATCCAAATTTGTGTTATACCGGGTCACGTTATATCGAGGTAGAGGTGTAATATGTCTCTGCTATGAATAGTATCACTTTTTTCCAAGCACAAATTCCATCTAGTCAGTATGTGTCAAAGAAAGATGCAGATATGGGCGGTGGCAACAATGTTTGACTCCAGATGAGGGTTAAGCTGGATGGTAGGGTTTGGTAGGAATGACGCTGAACTCTTCTGAGAGGTCCTTATGGGATTTCAGTCCTCTTGACTGACTTGATAAATGGAGAAAGAGAGCGAACCTTTTTTCCTTACATTATTAAACATGGTTTACTGACTGCCACAAGCCACCACCCTTCTCAGTGACAAAAGTAGCTACATACAATCAAAGGGAAAACCAAAAAATATTTCTGGCTGACAATCAAACTAGAAATGAGGGTGGGCACTGGATTGATAGGCTCATAACAAAGTCCACACAATGTAAGGCTAGATTTTCAAATGCTTGGCTCCCACAACTGGAGGAAGAATTTCCAAAGAGTTTAGTTCCTGTTTAGACACCTAGGTAAGGGTCAGATTTTCCCAAGTGCTGGGCACCCCACAGAGCTGTTTTTTTTTTTTTAGAGGGGGAAAAATAGAATCAATAGACAAATCTCTTTTAAAAATGGCTTTAGAATTTGTTTTAGACTTCTGTCATTTTTCATGCTGAGAACTTTCCAAAGTACACACCAGAGCCAGATTCTAATACCCTCACTTGTGCTGAGCAGTAAATGTGCTCCATGAGCAATCCCATTAACTTGCATAAATCTACTGCAAGTCACGGGACCATTCATGGGAGAAGGTGAGTAAGGCAGGAGAGGGCCCCTCCAAAGACCATAAGGTGAGATTCCATCCCCTGTGATCATGGTCAGTAGTCCCTTACTCTACGGTTAGTAACATTCTATGAGACTATCCAAATAATAATGTGACTAAGAGTGGCGAAATCTGGAGCTTAATGTGTTATTACTGTCATCTATTGGAATTTTCTTCTAAAGAAAGTTCCTATCCCCACACACTATTCAGAGTGCAGGAAGTCTCACATAATGGCATTTCAAGAGAGAACATTTCTCCCTTTTTGTTGGATATTAACATGAGTAGAACCTACCTCTCTTATGTGAATAGAACACTCCAACGTGATGTTTTATTAACAAGCTCATCCAAACACATTTGCAAAGCTTTTCATGATCCTCTATCAATTGATCCATTTGCATATTCAGAAAAGCAAACTTATTAAAAGATGGGCCCATTATTGAACAATGACACTAAAGTCTTTAAAGATTGTTGGGCTATTACATTAAATCAGTTTCTTATTAACACCATGTATTGCAGAAAGATGATTTCATCTTGCTAGCGTTATCTGAATTTTCAATTTGCACGCAAGAAAATCTCATCTTCATTGATTCTTAGGTTTGTAATTAACAGCTCCACTGTGTTACCGTACATCTAAGATTTTCCAGTACCTTCCTTCAGTTGTATTGTATTAATTCATAATCTTGTGATGTCATAGTTCAGGGTGACAGGTTATTTATGATTCCTAAGTCCTTTTGCAAACATAGAAGCAGTGAGATTTAGGGCTTTATCTTTAACTGATAGAAGATGGGGGGATGTTTAAGGAAATTATTTAAAGAGAATTAAACAATAGCCAAAAGATTACATGGCAACTTTTTTTTTAAACAGTAAGAGTCAGATTCTCCCACACTTACTCACATTGGGTCACATCCTCAGTTAGTATAAATTGGTGCATTTCATTGGTGTGGCATCACTGAAATCAATGTATACCACCTGAGTATCTCGCTCATTGTTTTCCTATGTTTATAACTAATCCTATTTGCCCAACCCTCAGCTATTGCTTTTAAATGAATCCGACTTCTACATGTTTGTTTGTTCAACCTTCCAAAGGTATCTGACCTTCCCGCCAAAATATCTCCTAGCAGGGGACTAGACCCTCTCACGGGCTGACCTCAGTCAGGAGCTGGGTGGTGGGGTTCCTGAACCCAGGTGCTTCCTAAGGAGGGTGCTGGGGACACTATAGCTTTGGAGTTGCTTCCTGCAGTGGCTGAGGTCTGGAAGGAGAGGCTGGCCCTAGATTTATATTGTGATGATAAAGATATCAGTTACATATGAGACTATGGGGATGAGGAAATATCAGTGAGCAGTTGTGGTGAATTGGCTCAGCAGTGATGGGTCAGCAGAGGGCATTGTGATGAACTCGCTTTGTTCCTCGGGAGGCTGATAGGTCAGTGTCTGGGGATGATTCTGTGGCACGGGGAGCAGTGGATCATGCAAGTAGAGTGTCTGGGCCCTGGGAGGAGCATGGCATTGCAGGCTGAGTGCATACTGGGACCCCTAAGGTGTTAGGGTCTATAGAGCTAACAGTTGAAATGCCTTGAGTACATGCCTGAGCTGCACTACACTGGTTGCATGCTGCCAGGGATTGTTCAAGACAAGCACGCAGTGTGCAGAGGCAGTCAAAAAAGCAAACAGGATGTTAGGAATCATTAAAAAGGGGATAAAGAATAAGACGGAGAATGTATTATTGCCCTTATATAAATCAATGGTATGCCCTCATCTCGAATACTGCGTACAGATGTAGTCTCCTCATCTCAAAAAAGATATACTGGCTCTAGAAAAGGTTCAGAGAAGGGCAACTAAAATGACTAGGGGTTTGGAATGGGTCCCATATGAGGAGACATTAAAGAGGCTAGGACTTTTCAGCTTGGAAAAGAGGAGACTAAGGGGGGATATGATAGAGGTGTATAAAATCATGAGTGATGTGGAGAAGGTAGATAAGGAAAAGTTATTTACTTATTCCCATAATACAAGAACTAGGGGCCACCACATGAAATTAATGGGCAGCAGGTTTAAAACAAATAAAAGGAAGTTCTTCTTCACACAGCGCACAGTCAACTTGTGGAACTCCTTGCCTGAGGAGGTTGTGAAGGCTAGGAGTATAACAGTGTTTAAAAGAGAACTGGATAAATTCATGGAGGTTAAGTCCATTAATGGCTATTAGCCAGGATGGGTAAGGAATGGTGACCCTAGACTCTGTTTGTCAGAAGGTGGAGATGGATGGCAGGAGAGAGATCACTTGATCATTACCAGGTTCACTCCCTCTGGGGCACCTGGCATTGGCCACTGTCGGTAGACAGGATACTGGGCTAGATGGACCTTTGGTCTGACCCAATACGGCCATTCTTATGGTCTTATGTTATGTTCTTATGAGCTGGTGTGTACCACAGCATTGCTGCAAGGGGTAGTATGCCTCACTGATGGCCCTGCCATCCTGCTTTTTACAATGCTGCACCAACAAACCAGTCTGAGCTTTCACAGGATGGGAAATATATCTCACTTCTTAATCTGTCATATAACATGTAATCCTTCAACCATGATAAAATTAACTGCTGCACCCAACTGCACAGAAATGCTGAGCTTCACAATCCTGCTGTGATGTTTTCCCTTTGCCATCTAGTGGTGACAGTCATGGTTTTGGTGAGTCAGTAGATGGCATGAGCCAGAACTCAACCAATGCCCAACATGGTGGTAGTGGGCACTGTGCTTTGGAAGAGATCCTACAGATCCTAAGAGTGGGCATGTGCCTAATCTGTGTATTGCACTATTCTGCTAACAGGATACACCCTGACCATTGGTGCTGAATAATCAAGTTGTATCGGAGAAGAGGACGAAAAAGGCAAATATAAATAATAAATATATTGGTTAATGTGGTCATTTTATCACGAGACTGATATCTATTGGACTAGAAAAGTCATGTCAGAAAATTCTAGTAATTATCTAGTACTTAATTTCACTTTTTGGCTGTCTTGATCAGGTAATTGAACCCTGATTCCTGTCATAACAATGGAACATAGAAAGGAAATATAAACATTATATAACATCTTTGGCAGTTCTGTTTTTCTTAAACATATGACTCTGATTATCTGCAGATACTTGAAGTGTTTTGTGATCTCAATCAGCATTTTATTCATTCACTGCCTCTCTGTTTATTGATTTATAAGCCCTTCAGAGTGGCGGTATTACTGCTAGCATTTTACTGTCCGTGGGAGTAAATCAGTATTTCATTACTGGTGTGTTAGAAGCCATTTTAAAACTGCTATTAGTTTTGAAGCTACTTAAGAGAAGTGACGTTATATTTGACAGCAGAAGACCGACATAGAAATGATTCTGAAACATAACTACTGTAATGACAAAATAAGGTAGAAATTCCAGAAAGAGCGTCTTCATATTCCTGTAGCATCAGTGACAATATCTTTTGCACACGGTTTAATGGGAAGCAACAGCTGACTTCACGGGCACCTCCAATGGCTGCCACCAGATGTATAATAGATATTTGTACTCATTACCACAGCTCAGCAAAGTGATGCACGAATAAACATATAACACTACTAGTAGTATTATAACAATGCATAACAGTAATACTAGTAATAGATAATATTAGTATTAGAAGAATATTGAATCACAGGAAACACACCGATGAGATAGTTAATGCTGATAATCAGTGATCAGTACTGAGGTCCCTACCCAGATTTTATAGTCAGTGTTAGGCCTTAAGCAGCTTCTGAGTAAAGACTGACTAAGCACCACGTTAAAACACGTGTGTTGAATTGATCAAATTGTTTTCATGGGGAAAAATATCCACCAAAAAAAAATGAAAACATTTCATTTCAATGTTTTTGAAACAAAATGTTGTTGGTTTTTTTAAATTCACACCAACTTTTTTTTGAAATTTCCTTCCATTTTATTTTAAAACACCATTTTAAAAGTACCAAATCATATTGAAACAAAGTGTTTCATGCAACCCAAAATAATGTTTTCCAACTTTTTGGATTTCAAAAAAAGTTGACCTGCAATGAATTTAATTTTGGGGTGGATCCATATGGCCAGCAAACTGAAAAATCAGTTATTCACACAACTTCAGTTAGGACCTCACTATCTGGTCAGTAATATATTATTTAGAATAAATGTTTCCAAGAGTCTGAGCTGACTCAACTAAGCTCAGTTAATGCAGTTAATAAGGAGTATTTCTTTTCCTCCTGAAAAAAAAAGACACCAAAACTGTTCACCAAACCTTACAAACGTGACGTCTATTTCCTGTGCCCCTGCTACTTCACTATGAAGTTGCTTGAGAGCACCTTAAAGAACTTGATGGCACTAGGCTTTTAAAATCTGCTACTGCCAATCTTTTTTTAATACTCATTTAGCACCAGAGCCTGCACCACAGTGCATGGGAGCTTTGCAATTGACCTCAATGGGAGCAAGAGCTGGGCCTTAGTGAGCTACCATAAGTTTCCAGCTTTGCACCAATAGTCACAAAGTTTGGATTTCCCCCGCCCAGCAGATTTACAAAATGTGATGTATCACTGATGCACTAGAGGTGCTGATGCATTTGGGAATTAGTGGACATATATAAAATAAATAGAGCTGGTTGAAAAGGTTCCACCTTTTGGATGAAATTTTTCATAAAAATGTGATTGTATTTTTTCCACCCTCTACAGGACAGATTGAAAAAATAAATTAAAATAAAATAATGGAAATTTCCTGCGAATTGTTGCAAAAATTACATTCACTTTATAGAATGCTAAAGTTTAAGGCCAGAAGAGACCACCAGATCATCTAGCCACCCTCATATCTAGGCCAAAAACCAGAATTTGATCAGCTCTAAAAATAAGCACTGCATAACTGCACATACAGGAGTGGGTGGGTGAGATTCTGTGGCCTGCGTTGTGCAGGAGGTCAGACTAGATGATCATAATGGTCCCTTCTGACCTTAAAGTTTATGAATCATGACCTCCATTGAAGCCACATAGAGTTTTGCAATTGACTTCAATGGGGCCAGGATTTCACCCAGAAAATAGATTTTAACTTGGGAGCCAACATAGTGGGATGACTTCTTTCAGTTGTGGCGGGGGTGGGGGGAGGGTATTTTTATTTTTTTTAAACACAATTAAAAGTTTTTGGTTCACTGCTGCTGTTTCTGTCTTTGTGGGATGATATTTAAATTATTTGTCAAGGGTGTCTAGCATCCATGATAAGGGTTCTTAATATTCGATGTACTGAAACTAGATTAAACAAATAAAGGCTAAAGTTAGGTCGAATGTTTTTATTTATGGTAATTAATTTTTTGGTTATACAAAGTTTGAATATTTAATGACATGTATGAGCATGCAGCTCCCCTTACATTTAGTTGAAACTACTGCATTATCAAATTCATGGGGTGAAATCCTCATCCCACTGAAGTTAATTGGACTTTTGCCATTGACTTCAGTGGGGTTAGGATTTGACCCACAGTCTATACAGCATTTCCTATTATCTTACCCCCAGGAAGTCCTGCATGCTAGAGGACAGTCTTGTTCTACTATACATCATTCACTTGGATGGAAAAGGAAGCTGTAAAATCTGTATCCATATAGCCTTAATGGGTGATAATGGTGGGCAGCGATAAATAGTCTTCAGGAGTAGTGTATCCAATTTGTTTGAAAGTACAGAGACAGCAACACAATGATTAGAAATATGATAAAACATGTATTGAGAGATTGCAAAAAATTAGGACTATTCAACTCAGAAAGAGAAGAGTTGAAGGATATTTCACTGGGCTGTTTACAATTATGAAGGAAATACTGTAAACTGGAATTTTTCAAAAAGCCTTTTATTGGAAATTAATATTTTCCTCAACAATTTCTGGGTTTTTTTCAACCAAAAAATAAAAAACATGATTTTTTTTGCATCAGTTTCCAAAAACCAAAAGCAACCAAATTGGGGGAGAGAGGGAAGAGGGGAACTATTTCAAAAAATCAGAAAACAAATGTTTTTTCATCAAAAAGTGGAAAATTTCCATCAATTCTCTCCTCACCCCCAAAATCAACTTTTCATGGAAATACATGTATTCCAGCCAGCTTTGCTGTTGTCATAACTATAAAGGGAAGGGTAACAGCTCTCCTGTGTACAGTACTATAAAATCCCTCCTGGCCAGAGACTCCAAAATCCTTTTACCTGTAAAGGGTTCAGAAGCTCAGGTAACCTGGCTGACACCTGACCCAAAGGACCAATAAGGGGACAAGATACTTTCAAATCTTGGGGGTGGGGGGAGGCTTTTGTTTGTGCTCTTTGTTTGGGAAGTTGTTCGCTCTTGGGACTAAGAGGGACCAGACAGCAATCCAGGCTCTCCACATCTTTCTGAACAAGTCTCTCATATTTCAAACTTGTAAGTAAACAGCCAGGCAAGGCGTGTTAGTTTACCTTTGTTTTCTCAACTTGTAAATGTACCTTTTACTAGGGTGTTTACCTCTGTTTGCTGTAACTTTTAACCTAACTTTGAACCTGATTACACTGTAAAGTTATTTTCTATCCTGATTTTACAGAGATGATTTTTACCGTTTCTTTAATTAAAAGCCTTCTTTTTAAGAACCTGATTGATTTTCCTTGTTTTTAGATCCAAGGGGGTTGGATCTTGATCCACCAGGAGTTGGTGGAAGGGAGGAGGGGGAATGGTTAATTTCTCCTTGTTTTAAGATCCAAGGGGTTTGGATCTGTATTCACCAGGGAATTGGTGAAGAGTGTCTCAAGGCTACCCAGGGAAGGGAATTAGC